>NW_026575806.1:0-31053 GCF_028641065.1 Leucoraja erinaceus | reverse complement strand
GGATTAATCCTCCTAACTCGCTGTCCCTCTCTTCCCCTCTCTCTCTCTGTATATGATTAGGGATGAGGTCACCGACACATACACGCTAAGCGTAACTGCCGTTGATATGAAGATACGCTCTGAAGATAGTCACAAAAAGTTAAATTCAGCAAGTCAGGCGGCATCTCTGGAGAGATGGAAGGGTTGACGTTTCGGGTCGAGACCCTTCTTCAGACGCTCTTGTAAGGCTCTTGGAGCCAACCACAGAGAGAGCAGAGACCCGGGATGAAAGTGGATGCAGATTGCGATGTATTTTAATAAAACCTTTAGTTCAACCACTGAACACAAAAGTGTTTAGTTTGATCCCCGCGTTCATTAGCGATGCAAAGAATATCGACAGCCGACAGTAAAAGATCATACACAAGGCGATGTCAGCTTCCCTTTTACCTATGTACCTCGTGATTAATGCAGCAACAGGAGGGTCGGTCAATTATTTAAGGGAGAAGTTGAAGTGAATTTGATGTCAAGTTGACAGAATGAGTGAATTCAGAATTATAAGACAAAAGACTGGCCTCGTTTACCGGCTGCTCCGAAATTGGCGGGCAATTTGAAAATGTATCCTCAACCAATAACACTCCTAGAATGTGTGCTCTCTGGTTGGCTGAGCTTCCCCCACCCCACCCGCAGGTCACAAATCTTGGTATCGCCCCCCCTCCCTCCCTCCCCACTCTCTCCTCAGACCTTCTGAAACAGCCGCCTGGTGCTGACAGACCTGCAGCCACTCGCAGGAATGTGACACCGTGAGTGACATCTCTGCTCCATCATTCAGAGGCTGTGGGCCGGCCCTTCATCAACGCTACAAAAGCGGGTCCCAGAGCCGGCTCCGTCATTCAGTCCCTGTATTTCACACTGTGCTCCCACTGTTGAAGGAGAATGGCCCGGACCAAGCAGACAGCGCGTAAATCGACCGGAGGGAAAGCTCCTCGCAAACAGCTGGCGACCAAAGCGGCGCGGAAGAGCGCTCCAGCCACGGGCGGAGTGAAGAAGCCTCATCGCTACAGGCCCGGCACCGTGGCTCTGAGGGAGATCCGGCGCTACCAGAAATCCACCGAGTTGCTCATCCGCAAACTGCCCTTCCAGCGCCTGGTGCGGGAGATCGCTCAGGACTTCAAGACAGACCTGCGCTTCCAGAGCTCGGCCGTCATGGCCCTGCAGGAGGCCAGCGAGGCTTACCTGGTGGGGCTCTTTGAGGACACCAACCTGTGCGCAATCCACGCCAAGCGAGTCACCATCATGCCCAAAGACATCCAGCTGGCCCGCCGTATCCGCGGGGAGCGCGCCTAAACTCCACCTCTCCACCAACAACAAACGGCTCTTTTAAGAGCCACTAATCCGGCAGAAGAAAGAGCTGGGGCTTTCTAATGTCCTTTTACATCAATGTTCTCTTCTTTCTGCGGGGTTTTATCTGAATTGATGCCGAGATACTGCTGCTGAGTGGAGTCTCACTTCAGTGATTCAAGTGTAACTGGTTTCGATTGAATTAACGTAAATAAGATGTTTGTGTGTTTGTTGCTGCTGCTGTTTTAGTTGTGAAGTGACTGACTTTTATTGACTGCAGTCTGTTGTATTGAACGTGTGAGTCCCGGTTTCTATTCGAGAAACATTGCGACGGCTCCGAGAGTCATTAGACAATTGATCGTCAATAGTTGATCCGAAAATAGTTTTATTCGCTCCATAGATACTGCCTCACCCGCTGAGTTTCTCCAGCAGTTTTGTCTACCGTCAATACTCTAATGTCGTTTATGCAAAGAGCGATCTTGTTCCCATAGGTTAGCGGTTTAAAATAGTAAGAATGCATTCCTAGGAGTCTCACCATGAAACTAATTCACACTCAGTGTGTTTTGTAGGTGGGTCAGAATAGAATAACTGGATGCGGGGATCCATTATCATACATAAATGTGTAATTGAATGAATGAATACGTTTATTGTCATTGCACAATACTATCCAATGACAATAAACGTATTCATTCAATTACACATTTATGTATGATAATTAATTTCTTAAAGTCTAAGGTATCGCTGAAAATATGTTATTTTTGGGCGGGCTTTTCAAATGTCAGTTCTTTTGTGGAGCGACGGTTGTTTTCCTATTGGCGTCTGGTCATTGGAGAACGAGGCAGCTCTACGATTGGCCTATTTCATATTACCAATGAGATGAAGCGCTGCGCCACCAATGGTAAGCGCCCCACCACATTCCTCTCTAGAAGCTACAAGCAGGACCAGTGCAGGAGAATTTCCACCAAAGATCCTATAGGATCTTTCATTTCCACATTCTCTTTCCGCAGAAGTTTGTGGAAATTGACTGGACGAGGGAAAACCGGAAGCAAAGCCAAGACCATGCCTCAGTCACGCTCGTCCCGAACTGGACTGCAATTCCCGGTGGGCCGTGTTCACCGGCTCCTAGAGAAAAGGCAACTATGGTGAGCGGGTGGGTGCCGGAGCCCCGGTCTGTCTGGCTGCTCTGCTCGAATATTTGACGGCTGAAACCGTCGAGCTGGCCAGCAACGCGGCCCGAGATAACAAGAAGACCCGCATCATCTCCAGACATCTGCACTTGGTCGTCCGCAACGACGAGGAACTCCACAAGCAGCTGGGAGACGTGACCATTGCTCAAGGCGGATGCTGCTATGATCTTTAATGCTGCCTAATATCCATGTCCAAGAAAACCAGCAACCTCTGGCAGTAAGAGCAAACAAATCAGCGAAACGTCAATCTAACGACCCAACGGCTCTTTTCAGAGTCATCTACCGTGTCTGTCGAAGGGCAGAATACCGGCTGGGGTGGGCGCGAGGTATTTCCGTTCTGCTTATCCACTGTCGTATGAAACACCCGGACTAACTCACATTCCACGTTACGTCCCTCCAGTTGCCATGAATAAAGCCAACATCTTCCCCACACAAAGCGCGCCGCTTCTATCCGGGTTTCTACACAGTCCGCATTCTCTCCGTCAGATACACGGAGCTCTCTCCCAACGGGGTGCAGTGAGTGGGGAGCTGGGGAATTTCAGACAGGTCGAATGAGGGAAAATGTATCAATCCGCAGCGAGAAAATTTAATCTACTTTCATTTGTGTGACGACTCCAATTACGTGAAATGACTTAACCGGTCAAACAGCATTTGTAGAGGGAAGGAATAGGCGACATTTCGCCGACACGAATCAGTGTGTCTCCATGTAGCAACTCCCGTCTTCATGACCTAATGCCACCCAGACTGTTGGGGCACCAGACCGGTGTTTTGACAACACACCACAACTGTACAACCGATCACCAATGTAACAAAATGTTCATTTACAGGAACACATTAACTGATGCAGGATGCAATATTAATTAGTTGCAAATCTCATCGGCCCCAGTTAACCTATAACAAATTATAATTAATCAGATCTCGTGGTCACTGCTCCCTCTGTGAGGCTGTGGGTGGCTCTTAAAAGAGCCTTTGTTTGGTGTTGGAATAAAGGGGGTAGTTATTTAGCCGCCGAACCCGTAGAGAGTGCGGCCCTGTCGTTTCAGAGCGTACACCACATCCATGGCAGTGACCGTCTTGCGCTTGGCGTGCTCGGTGTAGGTGACCGCGTCCCTGATCACATTCTCCAGAAAAACCTTCAGCACACCGCGGGTCTCCTCGTAGATCAGACCCGAGATCCGCTTGACCCCACCACGCCGAGCCAGGCGGCGGATAGCTGGCTTGGTGATGCCCTGGATGTTATCGCGAAGCACTTTGCGGTGCCGCTTTGCTCCGCCTTTCCCTAATCCTTTGCCTCCTTTCCCTCTGCCAGACATGATGCTGTTTCACTCGAGTCGCGGCTCAGTGATAATCGAACTGGTGCTGTCTCATTTTATACACTACGCCCCGACCTGCCCGAGATACGCAGAGAGTGAGAGGCGGGGAGAGGAGGAGACAAAGTGACAGACAGAAAGAGGCTCCGCCCTCGTTTTTTTTGCAGCAGGAAGACGCCCCACAGACCTAGATTTGGCCGATGACATTGCACTACTAGCAGAGTCGAGACAAGTCCTTAAAGAGATATCAGCTCTGGAGGAGAATGCATCAAAGGTTGGATTAAAGATCAGCTGCCAAAAGACAAAGACCATGCAGACTGGAGGCCAGCAGCCAATAGACCAACTGATAATCAATGGGGAACCTGTGGAAAACGACACAAGATTTACCTTTCTTGGCAGCATAGAACCATAGAAAATAGGTACAGGAGTAGGCCATTCGGCCCTTCGAGCCTGCACCGATATTCCATATGATCATGTCTGATCATCCAACTCAGTATCCTGTACCTGCCTTCTCTCCATACCCCCGATACCTTTAACCACAAGGGCCCCATCTAACTCCCTCTTAAATATAGCCAATAAATTGGCCTCAACTACCTTCTGTGGTAGAGAATTCCACAGATTCACCACTCTCTGTGTGAAAAATGTTTTACTCATCTCGGTCCTAAAAGATTTCCCCCTTATCCTTAAACTGTTACCCCTTGTTCTGGACTTCCCCAACCTTGTTTTTGCCGCTAAAGTAGATAACCTCACATTTATCTATATTATACTGCATCTGCCACGCATCTGCCCACTCACTCAACCTGTCCAGGTCACACTGCAACCTCCTAACGTCCTCTTCACAGTTCACATTGCCACACACCTTTGTGTCATCCGCAAACTTGCTGATGTTGCTCCTAATTCCCTCTTCCAAATCATTAATATACATGGTAAACAGTTGCGGCCCCAACACCGAGCCTTGGGGCACTCCACTCGCCACTGCCTGACATTCTGAAAAGGACCCATTCACTCCTACTCTTTGCTTCCGGTCTGCCAACCAATTTTCTATCCATGACAACACACTACCCCCAATACCATGTGCTCTAATTTTAGTCATCAGTCTCCCATGCGGGACCTTATCCAAGGCTTTCTGAAAGTCTAGATACACTACATCCACTGGCACCACTTCATCCATTTTACTTGTCAGTTCCTCAAAAAATTTCAGAAGATTAGTCAAGCATGATTTCCCTTTCATAAATCCATGTTGGAAACATAGACATAGAAACATAGAAAATAGGTGCGGGAGTAGGCCATTCAGCCCTTCGAGCCTGCACCGACATTCAATATGATCATGGCTGATCATCCAACTCAGTATCCTGTACCTGCCTTCTCTCCATATCCCTTTGGCCACAAGGGCCACATCTAACTCCCTCTTAAATATAGCCAATGAACTGGCCTCAACTACCTACTGTGGCAGAGAATTTCAGAGATTCACCACTCTCTGTGTGAAAAATGTTTTCCTCATCTCGGTCCTAAATGATTTCCCCCTTATCCTTAAACTGTGACCCCTTGTTTTGGACTTCCCCAACATCGGGAACAATCTTCCTGCATCTAGCCTGATCAACCCCTTAAGAATTCTGTAAGTTTCTATAAGATCCCCCCTCAATCTTCTAAATTCTAGCTAGTACAAACTAAGTCTATCCAGTCTTTCTTCATATGAAAGTCCTGACATCCCAGGAATCAGTCTGGTGATATTGACTTGGACTAATCCTTTTACTGCTATCCAAATGACCCATTATTACCTCTTTAATAATTGACTCCAGCATCTTTCCCACCACCGAAGTAAAGACATTTCCAATCGTCAATCAACAACAGAATTTAAATTTAGAAAGCCCGCTAATCCCTGTGTTGAACTGGCTGAAATAAGGAGCTGCAGATGCTGGTTCATAATAAAGATATACACAAAGTGCAGGAGTAACCAGCATCTCAGGAGAAAAAGGATAAGTGACGTTTTTGTTCAGCCTGAAATTGGGGAGGGGGTGTGGAGAAATTGGGGAGGGAGTAGCGAGGGCGGAAAGTTGGAGGTGAGAAAAGACCGGGACAAATCAGGGCCGGCAACAATTTACCTTTCCGTCTGGACATTGGAGGAATAGCATGTGATTTTTAGCTTGTGAAGCGGTATGAACGGTGATTCTCTGTATTTAAATGACTACCACCAACACTCTCCTCACCTAGGAAGGGCAGACTAGGATGGGCAGATGGCAAATAAGAGATGCTCATTTTTGTCCATGAAACAATGGACAGGACGCACATAAATGGTAGGACCCTGAAGCATGTGGTAGAACACAGAGATCTGGGTGTACATCTCCCTGAAAATGGTGAGTCAGGTGGACAGTGTGGTGTAGACGGTGTTTTGCATGTTTTACTTCACTGGGAAAGATATAGAGTACAAAAGTTGCCACATCATGATGCAGCTGCACACGTCGTTGGTGAGACCATGATTGCAGTATTGTATATAGTTCTGGCCACCCAGCTTTTACAAGAATGTCATTAAATTTGAACGGGTTCAGAAGAGATGCACCATATGTTATCTGGGCTTGCATTATAGGGAGAGGATGGATGGGCTGGGACTTTATACTTTGAACCATTGAAGGCTAAACAGTGACCTTTTTGATGTGTACCTGAAACTGATGGGCAGGATAAACTGAACGAACAGTTTTTTTTTCCCCCAGGATAGAGGATTCATAAAAAAGGCACACGATGAAGGTGAAATGAGATAAATTTAAGAGAAGCCTCAGGGCAACACTTTTATTCAGGGTGTCGTCCACATCTGGAATGAGCTTCCAGAAGAATTTATAGGGGTGGATACAATTATGACATTTGGACAGATACAAGGAAGATTTTAGAGGGATATGGGCCAAAAGTAGGTAAAAGAGACTAGCCCAATATGTCAACTTAGGTTTCCATGCTGTAAAGCTCTATCACATTATGACTTGTATTTTATACAGTGACAGATGGCTGGCACTCACTGTGTGAATTAAAAAGATTTAGGTTAATTATTGTCACGTGTACCAACAGGAAACAATAAAACTTCCCTGCACGGTACTGCAAGGAGACAGGCCTGGAAACACACACTATTTGACCATCACACCGCACAATAATGTAATGACATGGACCTCACATTTCCCTGTGGGGCAACAGATTTCCAACACCAACCCCTCCTGTACAGATAAAGACAGGAACACCCCCTGCACTACACTGTGAAGTCACAGCCCAGTACAAACCACACAGCCTGTGGTCTGAGAAATTTGCACCAGCCACTCCCAACACTGTAAGATTAGATAGAATTAGATAGAATTTATTTGCCACACAACCAGGGTCGGTGGAATTTGGGTTGGCTGCAGCGGTACAATAATAAAGAACACACAACCACAATAAAAATGTAACACAAACATCCACCACAGCATTCATCACTGTGGTGGAAGGCACAAAATTTGGCCAGTCCTCCTCCATTTCCCCCCCCCCCCCCCCCCCCCCCGCGGCTTTAGGTTGGTGTAGGCCGCAGGCCAGCGGTCGAGATTTAAAGTCTCCATCGCAGCCAGAAGCACCGCAGACCGCAGGGCTGGTGGTCGAAGCTCCCCTCCAGGGCCGGCAGTGGTGGCTTCTTCTCCCCCCCCCCGGGTCCCCCACGAGGGATCCCGGGCTGTAGACGCCGCACCAGCTGGAGCTCTGCAGACCGCGACTTCAGGCTGCCCCGGGCCAGCGAAACGGAGCGCTCCCCTCCAGCGAGGGGTCACCCGGTCCACAATGAGAGTCCTCGCTGCGCCCGCCGCTGAAGCCCCAAGCTCGTCTCCGGGAAAGGCCGCGCCGATCCTTGATGTTAGGCCACGGGGGAGGCGACCTGGAAAATGTTGCCTCTCCATGGAGGAGGTGACCAAAGCGGTTTCCCCCTTACCCCCCCACACCACCCCCACACAAAACACACCGAGAAACACCAAACACATACTTTAAAACATACTAAAAAAATAAAAAAAGTTGAACAAAACCAACGCGCTGCTGACATGGCTGCTGCCAGAGCAACACCCCCTACACGTACCTGTGTAAGGGCACAGACCTGCACAAACCATCTCAGAACTGCATGGAGACTGCCCAGTGCAACTCCAGCACTGACAGCAGGGAGATGGACAAAAGCAAACTCAGTCCAAGACCAAGCTCAGGGAACTGGGTCTCTGCACATCCATATGCAACTGTATCAAATTCCTGGGCATGCATATTTCTGAAGATCTGTCCTGGCCCCAGCACATTGATGCAATCATAAAGAAAGTGCATCAATGTTTCTACTTCTAAGACTGGAGAAATTCAGTATGCCAACAAATACATTATTTAATTTCTATAATTGCATCATGGCCTGGTTCAGCAACAAGAACGTCCAGAATCAAAGATGATTGGACAAATGGATGAACACTGCCCAGTCCATAGACACAAAAAGCTGGAGCAAAACAGTGGCACAGGCAGTATTTCTGGAGAGGTTGACGTTTCAAGTCAAGACCCTTCTTCAGGCTGATCAGGGAAAAGGGAAACAAGCGATATGGATATGTAAAGAACAATGAATGAAAGATATGCAAAAAAGAAACAATGATAAAAGTAACAGGCCATTCTTAGCTGAGAAACTAGTGCGTCTTGTGTGGGGGGGGGGGGGGGGGGATAGAGCGAGAGAGAATGCCGGGGCTACCTAAAGTGAGAAACATAGAAAAAGGTGCAGGACTGGGCCATTCTGCTCTTCGAGCCAGCACCACCATTCATTATGATCATGGCTGATCATCTAAAATCAGTACCCAGTTTCTGCTTTTTCCCCCATATCCCTTAATTATTTCAGCCCTACGAGCAAAACCTAACTCTCTTGAAAACATCTAAAAAAGTGTAGTTACAGTGTCTACCCTCCAGTACAAGGAATTGATCCAGAGTCGAGTGAAAATTGGAAAATGATCACCAATGCATCCATGATTTCTGGGGTACACCTCCTTGAGTACGCTGGGATGTCGACCATCAGGCCCTGGGGATTTATTTGCCTCCAGTCCCAACGGTTTACTAACACCATTTCTTGACTAATGTGAATTAGTTTCAGTTCCTTCCTCTCATTAAATCCTCGGTCCCCTAGTATTTCTGGGAGATTGCTTGTGTCTTCTATAGTGACGACAGAACTAAAGAACTCATTTAACAGTTCTGTCATTTCCTTGTTTCTCCATTATAAATTCATCTGTCTCTGCTTATAAGGGACCTACATTTGTGTTCACTAATCTGATACTATTTACATATCTAAAGAAGCTTTTACAGTCTGTTTTTATATTCCCGCAAGCTTTCATTCATGCTCTTTCTCCACCATCTTAATTAACCCGAGCGAGAAAGAAAACCGGGAATTACAGACCAGGTTCGGTGTTGGGGCCGCAAATGTTTACCATATATATTAATGATTTGGAAGAGGGAATTAGGAGCAACACTAGCAAGTTTGCGGATGACACAAAGCTGGGTGGCAGTGTGAACTGTGAAGAGGATGTTAGGAGATTGCAGGGTGACCTGGACAGGTTGAGTGAGTGGGCAGATGCGTGGCAGATGCAGTATAATATAGATAAATGTGAGGTTATCCACTTTGGCGGCAAAAACAAGGTAGCAGATTATTATTAGAATGGGGTTATGTTAGGTAAGGGGGAGGTACAGTGAGACCTGGGCATCCTTGTACACCGGTCACTGAAAGTTGGCGTGCAGGTACAGCAGGCAGTGAAGAAACCTAATGGAATGTTGGCCTTCATAACAAGAGGATTTCAGTATAGGAGTAAAGAGGTTCTTCTGCAGTTGTATCGAGCTTTGGTGAGACCACATCTGGAGTATTGTGTACAGTTTTGGTCTCCTAATTTGAGGAAGGACATCCTTGTGATTGAGGCAGTGCTGCGTAGGTTCATGAGATTGACCCCTGGGATGGCGGGACTGTCATATGAGGAAAGATTGAAAAGACTAGGCTTGTATTCACTGGAGTTTAGAAGGATATCTTATAGAAACATATAAAATTTTAAAAGGACTGGACAAGCTAGATGCAGGAAAAATGTTCCCAATGTTCGGCGAGTCCAGAACCAGGGGGCACAGTCTTGGAATAAAGGGGAGGTCATTTAAGACTGAGGTGAGAAAAATCTTTTTCACCCAGAGAGTTGTGAATTTATGGAATTCACTGCCACAGAGGGCAGTGGAGGCCAAATCACTGGATGGATTTAAGAGAGAGTTAGATAGCGCTCTAGGGGCTAGTGGAGTCAAGGGATATGGGGTAAGGCAGGCACTGGATATTGATAGGGGATGATCAGCCCTGACCACAATGAATGGCGGTGCGGGCTCGAAGGGCCGAATGGCCTTCTCCTGCACCTATTTTCTATGTTTCTATGTTAACCCCGTTGTCCTCCTCCATTGAGTTCTAAATGTTGCGGTTCTTCTCTCAGTCCTGGTGTCGCTGTTATGTTCCCACCCTCTGCACTGACACAGAAACTTTATCTTCTTATTCCCTCTCAGCTTGTCTCCGTCTCCAAATATTTCACCCACAATGTTATATATAGAGCAGACTAATATGAACAAGGTACTGCATTTGCATTTTGCTGCTGTTGATGTGGTTTAATTGCTGTGGTGAACATGATGTATTAACTGTAACCTCCTGTGTTGTCAGTCCCCTGAAATCTCACTTCTTATCAAGATCACTACAAGTTCTCGGTCCTTTCACTGAACCAACTTTTACACCTAAGTGAGGATTTGACCCCGGTATATGAATAATAACCTGTCCATAACCTAATCCCCTTTGCATAAAAATCCAACCGCTGTTATGTTCCATGAATCGTATTTGTTTTGAATGGTTAGCCAGTGAAATTAATGGGAGGTTACATTCCCAGAAACTCCTATCAGATAATTAATTCACTCACAGTCTGTATTGTAAATGGATTGGGATCAAGTGAATGGTGAAGTGGCTAAACCACATTCACACATTTATAATCTACTAGACTAAGTGGGACCCGTTGGGTCCCAGCATCACACGGGAGGGCTGGTCACCCAAAGCAATATTCCAGCTCTCCACCAATTCCAATATTGCTCGCCAGTGTGTGTGGGGGGGGGGGGGGCTTTCTGTTGCACTAGTATGGGTGTTGTGCGCCGAAGGTACTGGTTTCCAGAGGGCTAGTATAGACATTTCGGGCGGAATGGATTCTTGTGCTGGCAGTTCAGTTACTGAGGCCTGCCATGCTGGCAGCTGAAAAACTGGCAGAAATTCTGCCCGAAACAGGTGACAGACTGTGAGAGATAAGGGGGAGAGGGTGGACTGAATGGATTATTGGGCTGGCAGTTCAGTCACTTACAGCTGGTGGGCTTGCAGCTCACTTACTCACGGCTGGTGGGCTGGCAGTTCACTTACTCATGGCTGGTGGGCTGGCAGTGCAGTCACTCACGCCTGGTACACTGGCAGTTCATTCAGTTATCGCTCCTCCCTTCATCCCCCCACTCTGCTCCTTGCCATTCCCCTCCCTCCCCCCCACACATTCAGTCCATCTCCCTACATGACTCTTAGCGGCACTCCCACAGAGCAGCCATTCCTGCCTATTAGGTTCCCATTGTGATGAAGAACACGCAGGCATGAAACGAGGAAAGAGGATTTATTAAAGTTTAAATTGCGAATTACTCTTAAAATATAAGAACAATTTAAATGTTAAAATGAGAGTTATTAAGTTATTTCTTGCTGCTCACTGCCTCTTTGCTGTTGATAAAAAAAAGTGACAATTTTAATATAGTCAAGAGTCAATTTAATTGTCATTTGGACCCCTGGAGGTCCAAACAAAATGCCGTTTCTGCAGCCATACATTACACACAAATAGACCCCAGACACAACATAATTACATTTTACATAAACATCCATCACATAGCTGTGATGGAAGGCCAAAAAAAACTTATCTCTCCACTGCACTCTCCCCCCCCCCCCCCGATGTCAGAGTCAAAGTCAAAGCCCCCGGCTGGCGATGGCGATTGTCCCGCGGCCATTGAAGCCACGCCGGGTGGTGCGAGGTCGCACACCGGGTCTTGGTGTTGGAGCCCCCGGTGTGCGCTCGCAAAGTCCCGCGGCCATTCCAGCCGCGCGGGGCAGTGGTGTTAGGCCCCGCTCCAGGAGCTCTTCAACCCCGCAACTCGGGCGGGAGAATTCGCCGTTGCAGGAGCCCCGAAAAGCGGTCTCCCTCCAGGGATCCGCGGGCTCCCGGTGCCGCCGTCCGCAGACCCGCAGTAGCAGCCTCCGACTCAGCAGCAGCAGCGGCAGCAACAGCAGCAGCGCTCCTCCACCGCTCCACCCGCTCCGGTCTCGGCCAGCTCCGCGACGGCAACGGTGAGTCGGCACCAGAGTCCCCGGCTTCTTCCCGTTGGAGGCCGCTCCTCGTTGCGGCCTCAACGACAACCGAGACCCGACGAGAAAAGGTCGGGTCTCCAGTGCAGGGAGAGATTCAAAAGTTTCCCCCCCCCCTCCCACCCCACCCCATCCCCCCACACACACACCCCAACATAAAATAACAAAAACTACATAAAAACACAGACAAAAAATAATAAAAACGCGGACAGGCTGCAGAGGCCGCTGCTGGCTAGATCCGCGCCGCCTACCGGATACCGGATAGAGAGATTGTGCGGTTGTAAATTGTTGTAATTCTCAATACTCTGGACTCACTGAAGAATTTGTGCAAAACGTTTTTTTGAGGCAGGGGCTGTCGGGGTGGGGTGGGGGATAGCTTCTTCTTTCGTGCGGCGTGCACAGCCTAAAGTTGTAGGACAACTTGTTCTATTTGATCTTCTGTTTGTGCACGCCGAGTTGATTGCATTACTCGAAACAGGGCGGACCACGTGAAGGTTGCAATCTTCCACCCCGGGGGTGGCAAACGTCCTGCAGCCGAGAGAGGGGGGGGGGGGGGGGGCAGCTTCAGGCGGGGGCTCTCGTGGGCTGACTGATTTATGCCTGACTTCTGGAGTCATGTCCGACTTTTGTAAACTGAAAACTGTAACCTGCACATTGAGGAACAGCTTTTTCCTGACAGCCATCAAGCTATTAAACACAACGAATAAGCTCTGAACTACGAAATAATATATTATTTGTCCCATTTGTTATTTGTTGATTACACACACACCCTCCACCACACATACACACAATTAACTAATTGACTCACTTACTTCCAGCCAATACTACCTCTCGCTGCTTCTCTCCTCTCTCCGGCGGTCGGAGCTCAGTCAATCGGAGAAAAGACTGCAGTGTGATTGCCATCCAATTTCGTTTCCATCAATTTATATCGACATATGTCCCCATAAATTGTATGCGGTGCGGATTTACTGATCCGCTAGCGAAACTGAAGGAATTCAGCTCTGCCCGAGGCTGGATATTAGTCGCTGTTAGTGTTGCTGCATTAATTGTTCTGTAGGTGAGAGGGAAACGGAGTTGGTTTCGAGGAGGATCTCTTACTGTAGGTCGCTGCCAATGTTCTGAGGAATATCTGCCAAAATGCATTTTTCCGCATCAGCCAACCGCTGTTTCATGTTTAGTTTTAAGGTACAACGCGGAAACTGACCCTTCGGACCAGCGAGTCCGCACCGACTAGCGATCCTCACACATGAACTATCCAACAAATGATAAGTGTTTGAAAAACAATATATTTTTAAACATTTATATCAAACCAATTAGCCTCCAACCCTGGACGCCTTTCGAGTGCGGGAGGAAACAGGGAGAACGTATAAATTGTGTACAGGGAAGCGCCCGTAGTCTGGATCGGACCAGGGTCTCTGGCGCTCTAAGGCAGTTGGTCTACCACTGTGTAAACAACTCAATTTTCGACAAGGAACACTTGTCCCGCACTAAGCATAATCGATGATCAGCCCTTCCACAGACATGGTGAGTGGCTCTGAAAAGAGCCT
This sequence comes from Leucoraja erinaceus, assembly GCF_028641065.1. Classification (NCBI taxonomy): domain Eukaryota; kingdom Metazoa; phylum Chordata; class Chondrichthyes; order Rajiformes; family Rajidae; genus Leucoraja; species Leucoraja erinaceus. The sequence continues at coordinate 17,303 of NW_026575806.1, read as the reverse complement.
TTGGGTCACTGTTGAGTTTCTCTGGCTTACTTGTTCGTACCGCCGGTTTTCTTGGGTAACAGCACGGCCTGGATATTGGGCAATACACCGCCCTGAGCGATGGTCACCCCTCCCAGCAGCTTGTTGAGCTCCTCGTCGTTGCGGACGGCCAGCTGCAGATGTCTGGGGATGATGCGGCTCTTCTTGTTGTCCCGGGCTGCGTTGCCGGCCAGCTCGAGGATTTCAGCCGTCAGATACTCGAGCACAGCAGCCAGATAGACAGGGGCTCCTGCACCCACCCGCTGAGCATAGTTGCCCTTCCTCAAGTGCCTGTGAACACGACCGACCGGGAACTGCAGTCCAGCCCGGGATGAGCGAGACTTGGCCTTGGCCCGAGCTTTGCCGCTGGTTTTTCCTCGTCCTGACATCTCCTGATGTTTTGTACACGCAGAATGAGAAAATTATCACAGACTCGCCTTTCTTATACCTGTTTGAGGAATCCAGAGCACCGCTGGTGATTGGTGAAAAAGGACATGATCTCATTGGTGTGAAGAATGACCCAATCCGAGAGCTGTCTTATTTACCAATCAAACCCCACAACAGAAAAGCGCTGAAAATAACTGCCAGTCCCTCCAAAACTCGAACTTTGAAATAGCCGCCAAACTATAAATCTGTATGTCAATACAATTTGCTACATCACATAAACATTGCTTTTTTGCTTATCATTTTTTATGTAAGTGCATTGCGTTAAGATGTTTATTATACTGCTGCGAGTAAGAATTTCATTGTTCCGTTCACGGTACATATGACAATTAAATACTCTTGATTGTTGACCACCTTGAACCCTGGGCAATACAACACAATATTTAATTTACGATTTATTTGGGCCGGTAACCGATTACAATAAAAATCGATCCTCGCAATCAATTAGCGATCGGTCACTATGTAAACGGTCTCGGATTATCGTTTGGTTCATTTTCACAAAAGTCGGAGTTTGGGCGACAGTGTGAAACGTTCCTCCTTGGAAAAACTGGACGAATTGCCGAGTAGAAATGCAATTCAGAACAGTTACAGAGATGAAGACAGGAGTTCATAAACCCCAATACCCACAGCAAATAAAAAAGTAACGGCAGCACTAGCCGACTGGCCGTGGGCACAATTTATGATGACTGGGACAAGCTGACGTGAAGGAAAAGGAGTGTTACTTCTGTTTGATGGACAGGAACGCAACATGGATACCTGGAATATCCCGCGTATATTGGAATTTAATTTAATCACTTACCAGAATGTGAAATAATTCGACAACCAGAAATATCCTGAAACAATTCAATGTCGAAACATTAGTACAACTCTTTCTGCGAAAATGTGGGTGGCTCTTATAAGAACCGTTGGGTTTTGTTTGTTTTTTCAACAATGTGTGGATCTTTATTTGGAACTGGTGTACTTGGTCACCGCCTTTGTCCCTTCCGACACGGCGTGCTTGGCCAGCTCCCCGGGAAGAAGCAGGCGCACGGCCGTCTGAATCTCTCGGGAGCTGATGGTCGCCCGCTTGTTATAATGCGCCAGGCGGGAAGCCTCGCCCGCGATACGCTCGAAAATATCGTTGACGAACGAGTTCATGATGCCCATGGCCTTGGAGGAGATGCCGGTATCCGGGTGAACCTGCTTCATCACTTTGTAGATGTAGATGGAGTAACTCTCCTTCCTCGACCTCCTGCGCTTCTTGCCCCCTTTACCTGCGGATTTCGGCAAAGCTTTCTTTGCGCCCTTCTTGGCGGCTGTTTTCGGCAAAGATCCTACAGCATCTTTGGTTTTCGGCGGATCAGGCATTTCCTCGGTGGATTTCAAACACAAAAACAAAACACGATCTTTGCACAGAAGTGACCAGAAACCGCTCGGTGCGCGGATTAAATAGGCAGTGACGTCACCCTATGCTAATGAGGGATGGAGCAGGAGCGGATCGTCATTGGACGGTCGGTGAGATGTTTAATGACACTTCTCCTGTAAACGCTCTGATTGGATATCTAATCATAATCGCTCGCTCCGCCAATCAGAAGCCGCTCTCACTCACTGTTCGTGTCCTGTCCGGTCCCAGAAAGCTGTCGTTTGTCATCCTTTAGTTTTAGAGACACAGCGCGGAAACAGGCCCTTCTGCCCACCGAATACTCGCCGCCCAGCGATCCCCCTACACGAGCACTATCCTACACACTGGGGACAATTTACAATTGTACCAAGCCAATTAACCTACCAACCTGAACGTCTTCAATGTGATAGGTAACCCGAGCACCCACAGAAAACCCACACAGGTCACGGGGAGAACGTAAATCGGTTTCAGAATCATTTCACCAGAGCGCATGTCCAGGGACCACGACTGTCCTTTAAGACGTCTCCTATATATGTCGTCTGAATAAAGGCCTTGACCCGAAACGTCACCTATAGGGTGATTGCACGAAAGGTCACTGGGTCATAGGTCTTCACGCAGGAGCCGCAAAATCCATACGTCACTTCCGGTACTTGTTATTAATGCTGGAAACCAAGATCCTATAGGATCTTTGCTAGAAACAAGCTATAGGATCTTTGGCTAGAAACGCGTACATTCAAACCTGTTAAAAACCGCTAAAACGGTTAATTTTTGCACTGTAAATAACTGTGCAAGTCGGGGTGACCGTGAGACACAGCTATCCTACTTTAGAGTCCCAAAGATTTAAAAAAACGAAGGTAAAGAGAAGAGAGAGCTGAAGAGGAAACTACAGCGGAAGTGATTAGCGGACATTCGCCCTGCGGATATAAAGATAAAAAATATCGGAAATTATCGCGTTTGCTCACTGCATTTCATCAAAAGTAAGGCATTATTGAAGTTTTTTCTTTACTCATTTGTTATATAAAAAGTTTTAAAAGTGAAAAATCCATCAGTAAAATGGCAAAACCGCCCATGGTTCTCAGGTAGGTTTTAACATGCAAAAAGAAAACGATTCTGAAGCTAAATTTACCATTTAAATAATCGTAAACCATAAATGCGTTTTGAAATAAATTTTCCGCAGATGCAAGCTAAGGAATGGGATAATTGTCAGCTGTTAATTGGACATAATCAACTTCAGCAAATTTACAATATCTTTGAAAGGGTGTTTAAGCTGTCAGGACATTTTATTATTTGCCAAAATATATTTCTCAATGTTTCTTGTTTAAAGCCTGCACAATCACCCAAACTACTTATTTATTGATCATCTAATAACAGACAAGCCTGCAGCATGGAATGATTGTAAATTTGCTGAAGTTGATTATGAAGAAGCATCGGGCCAAGGTGAGAGGAGAGATTTAAAAGGGACCTCAGGGCAACATTTTAACTGAGAGTAGTTCATATTTGGAATGAGCTGTTGAGGAAACAGGTACAATTACAATGTTTAAAATATATTTTGACCAACATTGGGATAGGACGGGATTAGAAGCTAAGGGTCAAATGTGGGCAAGTGGAACTGACCCAGAATGCAGACATGGTCACCATGGCGAAGGTGAACCAGGTGGCCTGTTTCTGTGCTATAAAGCTCCATGAAATTCGAGAGATGTTCCACCAGTGTTAATATCCCGGGCCCAGTGCATTGTTAGCTAAGGTGACATGGAGGCATAAAATCAGTAAAATTATCAGAACAACAGTGCAACTAGTCGCAGAATTAGGGTGGGGGAGGGATGGAGAGAGTCAGAACTAAACCAAGGTCAGCACATTTGCTTATTTATCTCACAGGGGCCTGCTGACTCCGACCTTGTACTCCCTCACTGTTTAATGCGTCCCACACACCAGATCGTTTCCCCCTCTAGCCGTTGCTCCCAATCCACTTCCACTGGTCTTTGACATAACAATCCCCTTTGACACCAAATTCCGTAATTTTCTCAGAAAGTGGAGGCGCTGATGTTTAAGAAGGAACTGCAGATGCTGGAAAAATCGAAGGTAGACAAAAAATGCTGGAGAAACTCAGCAGGTGAGGCAGCATCTATGGAGAGAAGGAATAGGTGACGTTTTGGGTTGAGACCCTTGTTCAGCCCAATGTCGGTGGGGGTGGGGGGGGGAGGGGGAGGAGGGAGGGGGGGGGTAGGAACAAAGAAAGGAAGGAGCCGAGACAGTAGACTTTGTGGGAGAGCTGGGAAGGGGGAGGGGAAGGAGGGAGAAAGCAATGGTTATCTAAAATTAGAGAGTAGAGTAGGTCTATGGAGTAGAGGCACTGATGTGCTTTTTTTATAATTGCATTAGTGTGCTGGGTCCAGGAAAGATCTTCGGAAATATGCATGCCCAGGAATTTGAAGTTTTTTACTCTCTCCACGATCGTTCCATTGATATTACCAGGATTGTGGGCCCTCATCCTTCCTCTTCCAAAGTCCGCAACCAGATCCTTGGTTTTACTGGTATTGGGAGCCAGGTTATTGTGCTGGTACCATCTGGTCAATTTGTCGAAATCACTTCTATACTCTGACTCTTAGCAGGGCTGCAAACATTGGGTGAGAGTTGGGAGTAAGAAATTGCGAGAGACCAGGCCCGTGGGAGCGTAGTTAGACTGTGGGAGGGGGGTGTCCCCCGCAAATTGGTATGGAGGTTTTGCATTTTTCAACTTGAAATTGTGCAATCTGGTGCATACTGTAGCCAGTCTTTTAATTTACACTTCAATGCTATATTGTGCATTAAAGTGACCTTTAGTGAAATCACCCTATATCCAGGCCGTGCTGTTGGTTGCCCAAGAAAACCAGCGCAGCCTCTGGCACCAAAAGCAAGTAGATCAGCGAAACCTCAATCTAACTACCCAAAGGCTCTTTTTAGAGCCACCTACAGTGTCTCAAAGGGCTGAGCACCGGCTGGGTATTTCCGTCCAGAGGACCGCTTCGTATGTCTTGTGTGGACGCGCCTCCACTCGCGCGTCTTGTTATAAACCACCCGGGCTGACTCTCACTCCCCGTTACGTCCTCATGTATAAAGCCAACATCTACAGCAAACAACTGTTGTCCGGGTTCCAGAATCACAGATGTATAGATATGTGTTTATTGTTTGATATTCTGTTTAGAGCCTTATTATACTACTGTTCCAATGTCAGTACTTATGTGATTCAGAACAGTTAAAGAAATTAGGACAGAAGTTAATAAACCGCAATAGCTTCACCAAATAAAACAGCAACCATAGCACTAATCGTCTCCCCGTGGGCACAACTTATGATGACTGGCACAAGCTGATTCGAAGGGAATGAAGTTTCATGTCTGGTTGATTGCCAGGAATGCCCGGGGTACTGAAACCACATTTAATCAGTAAACAGCATCTGAAATAACTAAGATAACATTCAGAAAGTATTCTGCTGTAATTCAATGTCGAAATATTACTGCAGCAATTTTAAGTGAAAGTGTGAGTGGCTCTTAAAAGAGCCTTTGGGTTTTCGGTGTTTCGTCAGCATTGAGTGGATGTTTACTTGGAGCTGGTGTACTTGGTTACAGCCTTTGTCCCTTCCGACACGGCGTGCTTAGCCAGTTCCCCGGGCAGCAGCAGGCGCACGGCGGTCTGAATCTCCCTGGAACTGATGGTCGCCCGTTTGTTGTAATGGGCCAGGCGGGAAGCCTCGCCCGCGATACGCTCGAAAATATCGTTGACGAACGAGTTCATGATGCCCATGGCCTTGGAGGAGATGCCGGTGTCAGGGTGAACCTGCTTCATCACTTTGTAGATGTAGATGGCATAACTCTCCTTCCTTGACCTCCTGCGCTTCTTGCCCGCCTTGCCTACAGCCGGTTTCGCCAATGCTTTCTTGGCGCCCTTCTTGGCTGTTGGTTTCGGCTCAGGCATTTCCTCGGTGAATTTCAAACACAAAAGTAACCAAAGATAATCCGCTCTATGATCCTCTATGAAGTGACCAGAAGACGTTCGGAGCGCGAATTAAATAGGCAGCGGCGTCACCCTATGCTAATGAGGGATGGAGCAGGAGCGGATCGTCATTGGGTGGTCGGAGACATGAATCACACTTCGCTATAAACCTTCTGATTGGATATCTGCGGTGAAACATTGCAATCCCTCGCTCCCCCAATCAGAAGCCGCTTCCACTGCCCCGTTCGCGTCACACCAAGCTCCAGTATCTTTGGCGTGACACTACATTTACATGGATAGGAAAGGTTTATAGGGATACTAGACGAAGTGGGACCCGTTGGGTCCCATGTTCACACGGGGAGGGCTGGTCCCCCAACGCAATATTCCACCTCTCCACCAATTCCAATATTGGTGGCCAGTGGGGAGGGGGCTTTCTGGAGCGCTAGTATGGGTGTTGTGGGACGAAAGGACTGGATACCGGAGGGCAAGTATGGACATTGTGGGCCGAATGGATTCTTGGGCTGACAGCTCAGTCACTCAGGTCAGGTAGACTGACAGCTCAGTCACTCAGGCCTGGTGGGAAACTGCCAGAAATTCTGCTCAATGCTGCCCATGAAGTCTGTAACGACTGTGGCGTATTCATTCAGGTCCATTGCCAAGTCCCTGAACATTGCACAGTCTACAGACTCCAAACAATCCTGGAGTTGTTCCTCTACATGGGAACAGAGTGAGATGTTAAGAGTCTTTGTTAACAAAGTGATGAAAGTTAACATGCAGGCTCAGAAAGTAGTTCAGGAGAACATTTGTATTTTGCCCTGTGACTAGGATTTGTGATCAGTGTAGAGAGATCTCATTGGGATCACGTGGAGACCTGGTAAGACGGCATCTTGTATGTTATGTCCAGGTCTATCATAGGAAGAATGTATGTGCAATAGAGGGAGTGCAGTGACTGTTCACACAGTGTGTCTGGTCTGTGGGGTTGGAAATTGAAGTGGTTTGAAGGACAGTTGATCTGAAGAAATCTGAATATTTTATGATGTTTGTGCATCCAAGATGGTTGATTTACACATTGGCGCATAGTGTGACAAATCAGGTTGATCTGAGGAGTGAAAACATGGCATCTGTGTGACGTGCAAGTTTATCCCAAGACTGTGTCAGTGACAGGACTGAGTACAGTTGTTGACAAATGCTTTAGTGCCCGACGGCTGCTGGCAGTGGGACTCACTGGGAACTTGTGTCATGGCCGTGCTGTTGATGAGAAGCGGCAACTCTGATGTCAATGTGAAGAAATGTAGGACATGGTGGAAAACTCAGCAGGTCAGACAGCATCTGTGGAAAGGGAAATGGCTGACATTTTAACTCTGACATGCTTGATTGGAACAGAGGAAGAAAGAAATGTGTCTCAGCAACAGAGATGGCTGGGGAGGGCAGTGGGTGGAACATAGTGAAGTTCGCTGATAGTTGCACCAGGGCTACTCAGTAGTTAATCTAGTGATGCAGGGGGCTGGGATCCACAGTGACTCTGATCAGGTGGGCTATGTAGAAAATGGGACAGTGAAATCCAGTGGGATGAGTAGACAGAGACAGGAGGGGAATCTCGCGAAGGGCCGGTGGGGTTAACTGCATTTACTTGAATGAAAGGAGCCTCACGGGTAAGATGGGTGAGCTGAGAGTTTGTGGATCATGAGAGCACATGGGAGAATACTTTTGTTACAATCACAGAAACATGACTGAAGGAAGGGCAGAACTGGCAGCTCCATGTCCCTTTGAGGAGAAGTTAAATTCTCCCCGGATTAATTCAGAGCCGGTTGCAAAAGTGCAGAAGCTTTGCACTTCTAATCAGGGAGAGCATTACAGCAGTACTGGGGATATCCTGGAGGGATCGTCTCATGAGACTGTATGGTTACAATTTAGGAATAAGAAATGGACAATCTCTATGATGGGATTATACAGGTGCACAACCTTTTATCCGAAAGCCTTGGGACCAGACACTTGTCGGATTTCGGACATTTTCGGATTTCTGAATGGAAGATTTTTAGCGTAGATTAGGTAGGTAGCGCGGGCGGCTTGAAAAGTCTGGAGCAGCTGCCTCCTCCCCGGAGACCGGGAGAATCATTGCATAAATGTTAGTCAGTTAGTTTGGAGGGATTTTATGTGGTGGTGGTGGAGTAGGGGTGAAGGGGGAAACTTTAATTCTTAGTCCCCTACCTGGTCGGCGACTCCCAACCTCGCGGAGCTGGGGGCTCCGTCCGGCCGCGGGCGGCGCCGGTTGGAGCTCCGACCCCGGCAACTCTACCCCTGGCTGCGCGGCTCCAAATCCAGCGACGCTCCGTGAACGTTGGGAGTCGGTGGCCACAGCGCTCCGGAGCTTGCCGCACGGCGACCCGGTAAGGCATTGCCCGCTCCCCGCTGGTATCCCAGCGCTGCGACACCGCCGACTCCCGACATTCGCGGAGCTGGGGCGTCCGGCTGCGGGCCGCGGGCCGCGCTGGATTTGGAGCGCCTCGCAGCCAGGGGTAGAGTTGCCGGGGTCGGAGCTACAACCGGCGCCGCCCGCAGCCCCACCGGCCACAGCGCTGCGGAGCTTACTGCACGGCGACCCGGTAAGGCATTGACCGCTCCCCGCCTCTCCGACCAGGTAGGGGACTAAGAATTAAAGTTTACCCCTTCACCCCCCCCTTCACATAAAAGCCCTCCAAACTAACTGACTAACATTTAAGCAATGATTTACAGATGTTTAAGCGTCTCCTGGTCTCCGGGGAGGAGGCAGCTGCTACAGTAGTACAGACCTGGGTTGACCGTGGGTTGTTTCGGGTCAAGTTTGGTGCCAAACGCGAGCTTTGGTGTGCAGACGACATCTGGAAAAAATGGCCGGTTTTCGGAGTTTTTCGGTTTCCGGAACACCGGATTAAAGGTTGTGCACCTGTACTGTCTGCCTCTCAATTGTCAGCATGCATGAGGAGACCAGACATGTAGGCTGAATGAGGAAGGATGTGAAATCAATGTGTTTGTAGTCGTGGGTCATTTTAACTGTTGGGGAGGGAGAACTAGTGATGTTGCAACAGAAAGCAACATCCAGGTCTGTGCTACTAGGACTGGCTCTGTGGCACAGTAGGGATGAATGAGACCAGTCAGGCGACAGTGATAGGATACTTGATAGTCAGGGGAATAGAAGGAAATTCTGTGAGGATGGGACAGATGAATGCATGGCTGAAAAGTTGGAGCAGGGAGTCAGATTATTGGATTATAGCATTTAAGTAGGAACTGCAGATGCTGGAATTGGATTATAGGGATCTTTTCTACGGCAGCAGTGACCTGCGCAAGAGGGACGGGTTACACCTGAACTGGAGGGTGACCAATATTCTGGCAGGCAAATTTGCTCACGATACCAGAGAAGAGTTTAAATTGGTTGGCAGTGGTGTGGGATCCAAAGCAGTAGCGAGGCAAGTGGAAGCTGCAAGTTGATTGCAAAGTCAGCAACACCAAGTTCAATATATGTGTCATGCAGCAGCAGGGCAGGGAGTGAGCAAAGGGTGTCAGATTAAATGACATTTATTTCAATGAAAGAGGCCGGACTGGACGTGAATAAGTACATGGGATTGGGATATTATAACTCCTGCAGAAATATAGTTAATGGAGGGTCAGGTTGGTAGCTTAATGTTCCAGGGTACCAGTGCGACAGGCGAGATGGAGCAGGAGAAAGAGAGGAGAGGTAGTTGAATTTTTGATGAGGGGGAACACCACGCAGTTATCTAAAATGAAAGTATTGAGGATTAATCAATGGAACATTGAAATATAGGGGTGATCTTGTTGGGAATTAGAGGAGCAAAGATGCAGGATGATTTTCTCCAATCAGTTGCAAGAATAACAAAGGCTGTGAAGTGGATTTTACGTTTCTGGATATAGACCAGGACAGCCATGGTGCAAAGGGCTCAGATGGGGTTGGCAAAGCTTAACCTATTCTTGTTAAAACTATAGATGGGGAGGCATTTTAGTTCAATTTGTGTTGATACAGTTATGGTAAAATGCAGAACTGCTCCGCAAGCTAAAGTTATAAACTGCAACTAGACAAATGTTAACAGTATATGACAGAATCTTACAAAAATGACAGGAGTATGTTGTTTGAGTATAAAGGCACGTCCAGCAAGTGAGATAGTGAGCGGTCAAGTTCTGAATATTCCTGTTGGTGTGAAGGGCAGGGCCAGCAGGAGGAGGGAGCTCTGGGTCACAGGGTATGGAGGCTCTGGTCAGAAAAAAGGAAGGTGTGTTCAGGTACAGCCAGCTACTATCAAGTGATCCCTGGGTATGTACAGGAGATGCAGAAGTATGCATGGGAAGGAATAAGGAAGTTAAAAATGGGGGAATGAGATGGCTTTGACATAGAAGAGGAGAGGTAGTTGAGTTTTTGATGAGGGGGCCGTAGGGCCGAGATGGCCTGTTTCCGTGCTGTAATTATTATATGGTTATATGGTTATAAGAGAAAAATGGAAAAAGTAACTGGAGAGAATATGGCTCCGTCAAAGACCAAAATCTATGTGTGGAGCTGCAGGAGGTTGGCAAGGACCTTGGAGAGTATTTCTCCTCTGTTTTGAATATATATAAAAATACATGAAGGTGACGAAGCTTGAAGAATTCACGGGGAAGTCTTCAATATGGTAGAGCAGGTGCTGTGTGTATGAAGCAGATCATTCTTTAAGGACTTTCAGTAAGAACTGCAGATGGAGAAAAAATCGAAGGTAGACAAAAGTGCTGGAGAAACAGCAGGCGAGGCAGCATCTATGGATCGAAGGAATAGGCGCCATTTCGGATCGAGACCCTTCTTCAGACTGATGATCAGCCATATTCAAGGATACGGTACAAAGCTGGGGAAGAAATTACATGAATCCTAGCTGAGATTTATCGATCATGATTCCACACGGGTGAGGTACTGGGACACTGGATGCTGGTTTCAAGTTGGGAAAAGGAGAAGTACAACGGGATCTAGAGGTCCTTGTTCAATGTTCTATTGTCAATGAAAGTAAGCATGCAGGTACAGCAGGCAGTGAAGAAAGTGGCATACTGGTCTTCATAACAAGAGGAGTTGAGTATACGAGCAAAGAGGTCCTTCTGCAGTTGTATAGGGCCCTAGTAAGCTTTATGCGTGGACCAGATATATTGTCAGTGCAGAGGGGCTTGGTGCAATGACAAGTGTGCATCCAGAGTCAAGGTCTAGAATAGTACTAGGTGTGCAGTCAAAGCTGGGACAATGGGAGTGTTCAGCACTGGGAACCTAAGCAGGTCAGCAGATATGATCAGGGTAGAATAGGGGGCCAGGTGCAAGGCTGAACTCAGGGTCATGAATGAGAGAAGGTATGCAACTGGAGTCAGGGTCAGGAGTAGTACCAGGTGTGCAGTGAGACCCAGGATGGTCAACTTGGGCCAAGTGCTTGATTATAATCTGATTTCCATACATGAATACACGGAGATCATTCATGTGCTGCATCTGTTGATCACAGCCTGGCTCTACTGTGGAATGTAATTAGGAATGTAATTTAGCCTAACCTTATTCATAGCTAATCCAACTTAAAGCATAAATATTGTATTCAAATGTAAGTTAAAAGAGTGGCTACAATATGCACCAGATTGCACGATTTCAAGGTGAAAAATGCAAAAGCTCCATACCAATGGACGGGGGACACCCCCCTCCCACAGTCTAACCCCATTCACCCCCCCTCGGTGGCTACGCTCCCTCAGGCGTGGTCTCTCGCAATTTCTCACTCCCAACTCTGATTATGTGATGTAGCAAATTGTATTGACATACAGATTTATAGTTTGGCGGCTATTTCAAAGTTCGAGTTTTGGAGGGACTGGCAGTTATTTTCAGCGCTTTTCTGTTGTGGGTTTTGATTGGTAGATAAAACAGTTCTGTGATTGGGTTATTCTTCACACCAATGAGATCATGTCCTTTTTATGATTGAAATGTTTTTATTTGAATTTCACAGCAATTTGCATACATACAATGATAACAGACAGTGACAGTCAAGGCATAATTGTGCAACAGTATGTAAGTGACCCTCAAAGCCCTTACCCTTACCCACCTTCAACCCACCCGAATCAGGTCAGAACTAAACGGGGACAAACAACACTCACATACGTACACATCCACACAAATATGTTAAGATAAACGAAACAAAAAGTACTTAAAAAAAAAAAATAATATGTTTTAAAAAAATAATTTAAAAAAACGGGTCACTAATAACAGTAAATAAGCAAGTAATTAAATAAATAAGTGTGGGGAGGGGTGGGGGGGGTTAAGGGGAGAGCAGCTGCAGTAGAGCAGAACAATGGTGGAAAGCACTCAGTCCTCTTCCGAGTCTGGGGACAAGTTGAGAGAGTTAACAAGTTCCAAGAAAGGGTTCCATGTATCTAGGAATGTCTTGGTAGAGCCTTTGAGAGAGAACCTAAGTTTTTCAAGCTTTAAATTGTAAAGCACCTCCTTAATCCAGCGGGTGTGTGTCGGGGGACAGGTGAGCCTCCAGTTAAGCAAGAACAGTCTCCGGGCTAACAAGGTTGTAAAAGCTAGGACCCGTTTCACCGCAACAGAGAGGTTGGTATTGGGAGGGGTACCGAAAATGGCTGACAGTGGGTTTGGAGGAATAGTCTGGCCATAGGCTCTGCTTATCAAGTCAAAAGCACTTCTCCAAAAGGCTGCTAGCTTAGGGCAAGACCAAAACATATGGCTATGGTGTCTGGTCGAGGAAAAAACAGCGGCAAAGCTCGGGCCAAGGCCAAGTCTCGCTCGTCCCGGGCTGGACTGCAGTTCTCGGTCGGTCGTGTTCATAGGCACTTGAGGAAAGGCAACTATGCTCAGCGGGTGGGTGCAGGAGCCCCTGTCTATCTGGCTGCTGTGCTCGAGTATCTGACGGCTGAAATCCTCGAGCTGGCCGGCAACGCAGCCCGGGACAACAAGAAGAGCCGCATCATCCCCAGACATCTGCAGCTGGCCGTCCGCAACGACGAGGAGCTCAACAAGCTGCTGGGAGGGGTGACCATCGCTCAGGACGGTGTGTTGCCCAATATCCAGGCCGTGCTGTTGCCCAAGAAAACCGGCGGAGCAAGCAAGTAAGTGAGAGAAACTCAACATAGTGACCCAAAGGCTCTTTTCAGAGCCACTCACCATGTCTGTGGAAGGGCTGATCATCGATTATGTTTAGTGCGGGACAAGTGTTCCATGTCGTTGTCGAAAACCGGGGGGGGGGGGGGTGTGTGTGTGACAAATGACAAATAATATAGCATTTCGTAGTTCAGAGCTTATTCGTTATGTTTAATAGCCTAATGCCTATCAGGAAGAAGCTGTTCCTCAATGTGGATGTTACAGTTTTCAGTTTACAAAAGTCGGACATGACTCCAGAAGTCAGTCCACAAGCTGTGATTCAGTCTGTCAGTCCACAGGCCATGAGTTAGTCAGTCCAGAGACCATGAGTTAGTCCCAAGGCAGTGAGTTCAGAGGCCATTAGTGGGTCACTCACTGGCATCTCCACCTCAAGACGCTGCCCTCCGCCTGGCTATAGGATGCTCCCCCTCCTGAAGCCGCCCCCATCCCCAGCTGCAGGACACCCCCTCTATCATCAGCCCACGAGAGCCCCCGCCTGAAGCTGCCCCCCTTTCTAGTCTGCAGGACGTTTGCCACCCCCGAGGTGGAAGATTGCAACCTTCACGTGGTCCACCCTGTTTCGAGTAAAGCAATCAACTCGATGTGCGCAAACAGAAGATCAAATAGGACAAGTTGTCCTACAAATTTAAGCTGTGCACGCCACACAAAATAAGAAGCCACCCCCACCCCCACCACACCTTGACAGCCCCCGCCTCAAAAAAATGTTTTGCACAATTCTTCAGTGAGTCGAGAGGATTGAGAATTACAACAAATTACAACCGCTCAATTTCTCTATATTAAAATTGTCTCCTTTTTTAAAAACAGCAAATAGCCATCAAGAGGCAGTGGGCAGCAGAACACAACAAGAAATAACTTAATAACTCTCATCTTTAACATTTAAATTGTTCTTGAATTTTAATAGTAATTCACAATTTGAACTTTAATAAATCCTTTTTCCACTTTTGTGAATTCATTATCTGATAGGAGATTCTGGGAATGTAACCTCCCATTAATTTCACTGGCTAACCATTCAAAACAAATACGATTCATGGAACATAACAGTGGTTGGATTTTTGTGCAAAGGGGATTAGGTTATGGACAGGTTATTATTCATATACCGGGGTCAAATCCTCACTTAGGTGTAAAAGTTGGTTGAGTGAAAGGACCGAGAACTTGTAGTGATCTTGATAAGAAGTGAGATTTCAGGGGACTTACAACACAGGAGGTTACAGTTAATACATCATGTTCACCACAGCAATTAAACCACATCAACAGCAGCAAAATGCAAATGCAGTACCTTGTTCATATTAGTCTGCTCTATATGTAACGTTGTGGGTGAAATATTTGGAGACAGAGACAAGCTGAGAGGGAATAAGAAGATAAAGTTTCTGTGTCAGTGCAGAGGGTGGGAACGTAACAGCAACACCAGGACTGTGAGAAGAACCACAACATTTAGAACTCAATGGAGGACAAAGGGGTTAATTAAGAGGGTGGAAAAAGAGCATGAATGAAAGCTTGCGGGAATATAAAAACGGACTGTAAAAGCTTCTTTAGATATGTAAAAAGGATCAGATTAGTGAACACACATGTTTGTCCCTTGTAAGCAGAGACAGATGAATTTATAATGGAGAAACAAGGAAATGACAGAACAGTTAAATGAGTACACAAAAATGCTGGAGAAACTCAGCGGGTGCAGCATCATCTATGGAGCGAAGGAAATGGGCGACGTTTCGGGCCGAAACCCTTCTTCAGACTTCAGTCCCGAAACGTCGCCTATTTCCTTCACTCCATAGATGCTGCTGCACCCGCTGAGTTTCTCCAGCATTTTTGTGTACCTTCGATCTTCCAGCATCTGCAGTTCCTTCTTGAACAGTCAAATGAGTATTTTGGTTATGTCATCACTAAGGAAGACACAATCTCCCAGAAATACTAGGGGACCGAGGATCTAGTGGGAGGGAGGAACTGAAAGAAATCCACATTAGTCAGGAAATGGTGTTGGGTAAACTGTTAGGACTGGAGGCAAATAAAGCCCCAGAGCCTGATGGTCTACATCCCAGCGTACTCAAGGAGGTGTACCCCAGAAATCATGGATGTATTGGTGATAATTTTCCAATTTTCACTCGAGTCTGGATCAGTTCCTGTGTACTGGAGGGTAAACACTGTAATTACACTTTTTAAGAAAGGAGGGAGAGAGAAAACCGGGAATTATAGACCGGTTGGCCTCACATTGGTAGTGGGGAAGGTTATTAAAGAAGTTATAGTTGCGTATCTGATAAGCAGTGATAGGATCAGTCAAATTCTGCATGGATTTTGAAGGGGAAATCATGCTTGACTAATCTTCTGGACTTTTTTAGAGGAGGTAACAAGTAGAATGAATAAGAGACAGCCAGTGGGTGTGGTGTAACTGGACTTTCAAAAAGCCTGAATCTGTGGAATTCTCTGCCACACAAGACAAGTGACCACAATATGGTCGAATTCCATATTCAAATAGAAGGGGAGCAGGTTGAAACTCAGGCTAGGGTGCTTAGTCTAAATAAGGGGGATTATGAAGGTATGAGGACTGAGCTGATCAAAGTTGACTGGGATAGCAGACTCAAGAATAAGACGGTACATGAGCAGTGGTGTACGTTTAAGGGTATACTGTATAACCTTCAAGAAAAATTTATTCCTATGAAGAAAAAAAGGGGTAAGGGTAAGAACAGTCAGCCATGGCTCAGTAAAACTATAAAGGATAGTATTCGGCTGAAGGCAAGGGCATATAAGGTAGCCAGAGATAGTGGGAGGGTAGAGGATTGGGAAGCATTTAAAGGTCAGCAAAAAATAACTAAGAGATTAATTAAGACGGGGAAAATAGACTATGAAAGGAATTTAGCGAACAACATAAAAACTAATAGTAAGAGTTTTTATAGCTATATAAAAAGAAAAAGGGTGGCTAAGGTGAACGTTGGTCCATTGGAGGGTGAGACTGGAGAGTTGTTGGTGGGGAACATGGAAATGGCAAAGGCATTAAACGAGTATTTTGTATCAGTCTTCACCATAGAAGACACAAAAAATATCCCAACGCTGGATAAACAGGGGGCGGTAGGAATGGAGGAGCTAAATACTATTAAGATCACCAAGGAGGTGGTATTAGGGAAATTAATGAGACTGAAGGAGGATAAATCCCCTGGGCCTGATGGATTACATCCAAGGGTCTTGAGGGAGATAGCGGTGGGGATTGTGGATGCATTGGTGATAATTTTCCAAAACTCCCTGGAGGCAGGAACGGTCCCAGTGGATTGGAAAATGGCCAATGTAACACCTATATTTAAAAAAGGAAGTAAACAGAAGGCGGGTAACTATAGACCGGTTAGTCTAACATCGGTGGTGGGTAAAATGTTAGAGACAATTATTAAAGAAACACTAACGGGGCACTTGGATAAACATGACTTCATCGGACAGAACCAGCATGGTTTTGTGAAGGGGAAGTCCTGTTTAACGAATCTGCTCGAATTCTTTGAGGAAGTAACAACCCGGGTGGATAAAGGGGAACCGGTGGATGTGGTATACTTGGACTTCCAAAAGGCTTTTGACAAGGTGCCACATAAGAGACTATTGCTAAAAATAAAAAATTATGGGATTGGGGGTAATATATTAGCATGGGTAGAGGATTGGCTAACAAATAGGAAGCAGAGAGTGGGGATAAATGGTTCATACTCGGGATGGCAAACCGGTAACTAGCGGGGTTCCGCAAGGGTCGGTGCTGGGACCCCAGTTGTTCACAATTTATATAAATGATTTGGAGGAGGGAACCAAGTGTAATATATCAAAATTTGCGGACGATACAAAAATGGGAGGAAAAGTAGGGGATGAGGAGGATAGGAAGAGTCTGCAAAAGGATATAGATAAGCTAGGTGAGTGGGCAACAACTTGGCAGATTAAATTTAATACTAATAAATGTGAAGTCATTCACTTTGGGAAAAAAAATGATAGGGCAAGTTATTTTTCTAAATGAGGAGGAGCTTAGTACATGAATCACTGAAAGTTAGTATGCAGGTGCAGCAAGCAATCAGGAAGGCCAATGGAGTTTTGGCCTTTATTGCCCCAGGGAGCAGTGGAAGCAGAAACTTTAAATATATTTAAGACTAAAATATATGGTTTTTTAGCTGCCAAGGGGATAAGGGGCTACGGGGAGAGGGCAGGGATATGGACCTAGGTATGGTTAGTATACCCGAATTGGACCTGGGTTTTTATCCGTTTTTGTGCCTTGCCCCCCAGGAGATCACGAGGTTCTGGGGGGGTGGAGAGGGGTGATAGCGGTATAAGGGGAGGGTATGTGCTTGTGTTCTGTGTCTTGTGTGCTACTGTTTGTGGTAAGTGTGT
>NW_026575805.1:0-31076 GCF_028641065.1 Leucoraja erinaceus | reverse complement strand
TGATCAACATTTCGTGATATGTGGCATTAATATCACCAAAACAAAAGCTGGTCCCATCACGGAGATGCGACAACAACAAAGCCCATCAGTGTGGTCACTTTATTAGACGTCTGAGAATTAACAGGGGTTCAACCGTAATCTGTGTAATATAGTTTGTTATTCAAAGTCTTAAAGGCAAGAACAACTCGTGCATGCATGACAAATTGAAGCAAATGAATATATATTTCGGGGGTTATATCTCGTTCGTAATTCAATTCTTATCCTTCGTTTGCAGTAAATTTGGTAACAATCCTTATCCTGTTGTCTGCAAAGTGCGGCCTCACTCACTAGATCCAGTGTCTGAAATCAATGGCGGTACCTGATCTAATGGTACTGGTTTCCGGTGTAATACTCTATGACATTAAAGAGGCATATTTTCTGCATACATTCCTCAATTACACCCCTATTTGCAGTTTTGTTATAACACTGATTTATATTTCGCTCGATTGTTCCGTCTGGCTGACTGTCACTTTTATATTCTATCGATTTGTTGCCAGTCGTTGCGTTCAAAATATTGTAGCATGAAGACTGCATTGAAACTAATAACAGCTGTGTTTATGTTAAATATTTTAGAAAATATTCCATTCTACTTACATTTGAACCTCAGGAAGTAATTAATGATGTACCATGGTCCTGTTATATAAAATCAAGTGTCTCCACATCACCCACCTGGGTCGCGTTTACTTGGTTTGAAACAATGTTAACCCCATTTGCGCCATTTGTGTTGAAGCTCCTGCTCAATACCTTGACCATAAATCATATTATCATGGCCAACATAGTCAGGAGCAAGCTCCGAGGGCGTATTAAAGGGGCGTTTCAGACTGATCATGGGACTGAGAACAGAAGGAAATCAATCATTTTCATTGTTGCAATATCTGGCAACTTTATTTTCTTATGGATGATAAACCTTGCGTGTTTCATCTGTGTACAGTTGACAGATACTCAAATTACGGATACAGATTACAACGACTCGTTCGCCATTGCGGAAAGAAGTGGCTATATGCTGAGGAGTTTGAGTACTTGCACAAACACTTTCATTTATGCAGTTTCTCAGAGACACTTCAGAGAAGAACTGAAGAATGTCATTTTATGTCCCTTTCTTGCCATTGCTAATATATTCAAACGTTTGAACACAAATATGTAATCAAGTGATAATTTGCGAGACACACATATGTATCGGTATCGTGTAATATGATTTGTCGTGGTATCCCTTTCCACAAATTCATGGGATTTTATTTCCCTATTTAGTTACCATGAACCAACAATAAACCAAAGTGATATTTTTGAAATATAATGTACGGTGATTGAAATTGTATATGTGTTTCCATTTACTCATCTCATTATGACGACAACTTAGTTTGACGTCCATTGTCTATCATTGGAAACGGAAAAATCGTTCAAGTCAGTATAATATTGAATATTATAAACCGGGCGGAATTAAAGACAGGCGGAATTAAAAAAAAAACGTTTTCTGACCTTCTGGACGCAAGGGTAACTAAACATTTAAATGATGTTCCTTCCCACTGAGCTGATGTAAACTTTTAACAACGATATCATCCAACTTTAAACGCAGTTCATCCTCTTTTTCAGTTCAATTCTGCACGTGCTTCTTATCTCTATATTACTAAAAGTCTGATCTTGACCGCTTTTGGCCCGCTGTGCTGCGATTTCCGAGAGAAGGCCTCCACCTACGGCCGTTATGTTTGGCCACCTCACTCAGAGCTCCCCTCCGCCTTCCGGGACCGGAGGAAGTTCCGGGACCGGAACAAATATTCATCGATGAAAAATCTGAGAGATATTATTTTACTTTTTAAATCCACATTCTCTCTGCTGCCCCCGCTCGCGGCAGGGGGGAGGGACTATAAAACCCGGAAGTGTAGTCCCTCACTCAGTCTCTGCCAGACCCAGGAAGCGAGAGGATCACGACTCTGAGCTGCGAATAACACTGATTGCACGTCTACTCCACGGTGAGTCCCCTCGATGCGGCTGTAAGGTGGCTGCTACCCAATTGTTTGCCTCGCCTTTTAAACAAGTTTGTGTAAACAAAATGAATTTTGGTTGACGGGTGGCTGCTGCCAATTGTTTGCCTCGCATTTTAAAAAAGTTTGTGTTCACAAAATGAATTTTGGTTGTCGGGTGGCTGCTGCCCAATTGTTTGCCTTTCCTTTTAAACAGGTTTGTGTTCACAAAATGAATTTTGATTGTCGGGTAGCTGCACCCACATTGCTTGCCTTGGCTTTTAAAATCGTCGCAACAGTTGGATGCCAGCCCAAGAATCCATTCGGCGCATAATGTCTATACTAACACTCTGGAAGCCAGTACCATCGGCCCGGAACACTCATACTAGCGCAACAGACGGTTCCCCCACTGGCGAGCAATATTGGAATTGGTGGAGAGGTGTAATATTGCGTTGGTGACCAGCCCTCCCGTGTGATGCTGGGGCGCAACGGGTCCCACTTAGTCTAGTCTATATTACTAAAAGTCTGATCTTGACCGCTTTTGGCCCACTGTGCTGCGATTTCCGAGAGAACGCCGCCACCTACGGCCGTCATTTTTGGCCACCTCAGCCCACGTATGCCTTCGTGAACCAGAGTATTTTTTCCCATCGATGAAAAATCAGAGAGATATTAATGTTTTTAAAAAATCACTATGCTCTCTGCAGGGAGGGGTAGGGACTACAAAACCAGGAAGTGGTGTGCCCCTATCAGCCTGCAAGATGGAGGTCACTCTGAGCTCTGAATGACACTGAACAAAGTTAATGTGGTTTGAAAATGAAAAAAAGGTTAGTTTGAAGTAAAACAGCACTGCCTGCAAATGGTTGTTTGGGGGGTTAGGGGGGTCCCCCCCCTCTCCTCCCACCTCTCCACTTCCCCCTCTCCCCCCTCTCCCACCCCTCTCCTCTCCCCTCTCCTCTTCCCCCTCTCCTCTCTTCCTATTCTACTCACCCCCTCTCCTCTCCCTCTCATCTCCCCCCTCTCCTCTCCCCCCGCTCTCCTCTCCCCCCCCCTCCGCCCCCCCTCCTCTACACTCCACCCTCCTCCTCTCCCCCCTCGCCCCTCTCCCTCTCCTCTCCCCCCCTCATCCCCTCCCCTCCCCCTCCCCCCCTCTTCTCTCTTCCCCCCTCTCTCCTCCCACACCTCTCCTGGTCCCCTCTCCTCACCTCCTCTCTACCCCCTCCCCTCCCTCTCCTCTGGTCCCCTCTCCACTCCCTCTCTCTCTCTCCCCCCCCTCTCCTCTTACCCCTCTCCTCCCCCTCTCATCTCCTCCCCCTCTCCTCTCCTCTCCCCCCTCCTCCCTCCCCCCCTCCTCTCCCTTCCCCCTCTCTCTCTCTCACCTCTTTGTCTCCCCCTCCTACCCTCCATCCCCTCCCCCACAGCCCCTCCCCTAAACCCCCCTCGCCTCCACACACACCTCCTACCTACCCCCTTCCCTCCACCCTTCCTCCCCCTCCCCCTCTCTACACCTCTCCCCCTCCCCCTCACTTCACCCCCCCTCTCAGCACACCCGCTCTCTCCACCTCTTCTCCCCTCTCCTCCCCTCTCTCTCCCTCTCCTCCTCTCTCTCTCTCCTTCTATCCATCTCTCCCCCCCCCCCCCTCCTTCTCTCCCTCCCTCTCCCTCCCTCCCCCTCCCTGCTCCCCACCTCTCCCCCTCACTCCCCTCAGCACCCCCCCACTCTCCCCCTCTCACTCTCACCCTCTCTCTCCACCCCTCCACCCCCACCTTTCCCTCCTCACCCACCCTCCCTCTTCTCCCCCTCCACCCGCCTCTCCCTCTTGCCCCTCTCTCTGTGTCTCTGTCTCTCTCTGCCCTCACTCTCTACCCCGCCCCCCTCTCTAGATGTGACAGCAAGTTGAGGGTTGGGTGGTTATGGGTCAAGTAGATATTAATATGGGGGGTAATTAGCGTGAGCGGGGGGGGGGGGGGTGTGTGACGCTGCATGCCGCCTCCTCCCCCCCCCCCCCCCCCCCCCCCCGACAACCGCATGTAGGGGGAATAGACCCAACGGTCTGCACTTGGTCTAGTCTATATTACTAAAACTCTGTTCTTGGCCGCTTTTCCCGATATGTGCTGCGATTTCCGAGAGAACGCCGCCACCTACGGCCGTCATTTTTGGCCACCTCCCTCAGAGCCCCACTCTGCCGCATGTGTGCCGAGGATTTTTCCTTCGATGAAATGTGACCGAGATATTAATGTTTTTACATCATTCCCCATTCTCTCTGCTGCCCCCGCTGGCGGCAGAGGAGGGAGGGGCTATAAAACCCGGAAGAATCCCGCTTCAATCACTTACTTCCCGACCACGAAGTGAAGTGGTCACGGCTCTCTGAGCTGCAGCTCTACTGCCAGGTGAGTCCCCTACATATGCTTTTTCAGCCAATTCATATGTATGTTGTTCACCATTCACCATGGTCTGAAGTTTCTTGGCATTTTTTTGGAAAGCGTTTGTATATTTGTCTCTCTATATTGTCTTTTGAAATGTGTATCGAACATGAAATGCATTTGTATATTTGTCTATCTATATTGAATTTGAACTGTGTATCGAAAATACAAACCATTTGTTATTGTTATAAAGCGTTTGCAAATTTGTCTATCTATATTGTGTTTGAACTGTGAATTGAAAATAAAAACCATTTGTAAATTTGTCTATCTATATTGTAGTTGAAATTTGAATTGAAAATAAAAACCATTTGTTATTGTTATAAAGCGTTTGCAAATGTGTCTATCTACATTGTGTTTGGACTGAATTGAAATTAAAAACCATTTGTTATTGTTATAAAGCGTTTGCAAATTTGTCTATCTACATTGTGTTTGAACTGCGAATTGAAAATAAAAACCATGTGTTATTGCAAATTTGCAATAACACTTTATAAAACCGTTTTGCAAATTTTTTTCTCTTGGGTTTTAAAATGGTTGCACCGGTTTTCAGGTAAATAAAGCATGATGTCTTTTGTGTTTGAAAAGCTGATGTAAATTGAAATGCATGTGTTGCAACGTTTTCAGACGAGTAATGCAGAATGAAGCTTTTTATTTCGACCAGAACTGTGTTTAAATTAAAAATCGGCACTCATGTTGTGATTTTGGCGGTTGCAAGATGGCGGCGATGACGTCATTTCGGGCGACCGATAAACCGACGGCGATGACTTCATTTCCGGCGATCGAGCAGCCGGCGACGATTACGTCATTTCCGGCCGGAGGCAAGATGGCGGCGATGACGTAATTTCCGCTCGGAGGCAAGATGGCGCTGAAGTGTTGAATAATTATACAGAACTGGTAAGTGTGTGTTTGTTGCAGCCACGGCGGCAATTGTGTTTTAGCAAAAGCTGCAATTATGAGTGCGTGTGTGAATGATAAAAGGAGGAACTGTGTCCGGAAAATAATATGGGTGTGTTGGTGAGACGGAGATTTATATTTGAAGCTGCAATTGTGTTTCAGGAAAAGCTGCATCGTGTTGCAGCATTGTGTTTCAGCCAGAGACAATAACATGATTTGAGGATTCGTTTAAATATTCGGCTGCTTTCTCTATGGTAAGTCTGTGTTAGTTGGACGTTATTTAAAAGCGGCATTTTGTTTCAGCAAAAGACTCTACAGCAGGATTTGAATATTCGTTTTGCACAGTGTATTTTAGTGTTGTGTGTGTGACTGTGTGTGTGTGTGAATATATGTGTGTGAATATGTGTATGTGTGTGTGAATGTGTGTGCGTGAATATTTATATATGCGTGTGTGAATATGTATGTGAATATATATGTGTGTGTGTGTGTGTGTTTGTGAGATATATATATGTGTGTGCGAATATATGTGAGTGTGCGAATATGTGTGTGTGGGTGAATATATATGTGTGTGTGAATATGTGTGTGCGTGTGTGAATATGTCTGTGTGTGTGGGTGAATATATGTGTGTGAGAATATATGTGTGTGTGTGTGTGTGTGTGTGAATATGTGTGTGTGTGTGTGTATATGTGTGTGTGTGTGTGTATATATATGTGTGTGTGTGTGTGAATATGTGTGTGTGTGTGTGTGAATATATATATATGTGTGTGTGTGTGTGTGAATATATATGTGTGTGTGAATATATATGTGTGTTTGCGTGAATGTGTGTGTGTGTGTGTGAATAGGGGGTTGCACGTAAGGTCACAAGGTAATAGGACTTGACGCACGGAGCCGCTCAATCCATCTGAAGACATCCGTCACTTCCAGTATATTCAAGAAACGCGTACTTTCCTATCTGTTAAAAACCGCCAAAATGTTGAATTTGTGCTCTGAAAAAAATTGTGGAAGTTGGGGTAAGTGTGAGAGTCGTGTACCCAATATTACAATTCCAAACGTGAAATGAAATGTAGGTAAAGAGAAGCGAGAATTGAAGGGACAACGGCAGCTAAAGTGTTGGTAAACATTGGCTGTGTAGATATCGTAATTGAAAATATTGGAATTATCGTGTTTGCTCACTGCGTTTCATCAACAGTAAAGCATTAGTCGTGTTTTTGCTTGATTCCTTTGGTATCTAAAAATTCTCAGAAGTGATAAATCTAGCTGCAAATTTTTCTTCAGATGCGTTTTCATTTTGTACGTAAAAACCTATTTGAGATCCATGGGCGATTTATTAAAAAAAATACAGCCAGATTTATCACTTCTGAAACTTTTTGGATGCCAAAGGAATCAAGAAAAAAAACACAAATAATGCCTTAGTTGATGAAATGTAGTGAGCAACGGTCAATGTTCGCTAAGCACTCTGTTTATTGTCCCTTCAGCTTTCACTTCTATCTACCGTCATTTCTCCTCACTTTTGGAATTCTGAAGTAGGCTAAATGTCTCACATGCTCATCCCGATTTCCATAATTATTTGCAGCGCAAAAATGGACATTTTCGGCGGGTTTTAACGGACCCGCTACGTTCAGATTCAGATTCAACTTTAATTGTCGTTGTCAGTGTACAGTACAGAGACAATAAAAATCGGTTAGCATCTCCCTGGAAGATGGAGTTGGAAACAATGGTAAGTGCCTACCTGCAGTACATCGCGTGTAATCCATTTGGTGTAGCGTAGCAACAGTACGGGTCATGGGTCGTGAACCGACTGCCGTGAAACCTCCCTCTGTGTGTGTGTGTGTGTGTGTGTTAATATGTGTGTGTGTGTGTGTGTGTGTGTGTGTGTGTGTGTGTGTGTGTGTGTGTGTGTGTGTGTGTGTGTGTGTGTGTGTGTGTGTGTGTGTGTGTGTGTGTGTGTGTGTGTGTGTGTGTGTGTGTGTGTGTGTGTGTGTGTATATGTGTGTGTGTGTATGTGTGTGTGTGTGTGTGTGTGTGAATATGTGTGTGTGTGAATATGTGTGTGTGTGTGTGTGTGTGAATATGTGTGTGTGTGTATATGTGTGTGTGTGTGTGTGTGTGTGTGTGTGTGAATATGTGTGTGTATGTGTGTGTGTGTGTACATGTGTGTGTCTGAATATGTGTGTGAATGAATATGTGTGTGTGTGTGTGCGTGATTATATGTGTGTGTGTGTGAATATATATGTGTGTGTGCATATGCGTGTGAGTGCATGTGAATATATATGTGTGTGTGTGAAATAATATAATATTTCATAGTTCAGAGCTTATTTGTTAAGTTTAATAGTGTGATGGCTGTCAGGAAGAAGCTGTTCCTCAATGTAGATGTTACAGTTTTCAGTTTACATAAGTCGGACGTGACTAACTCGGGCATCAGTCAGTCCACAAGCTGTGAGAGTCAGTCCAAAGGCCATGAGTTAATCTCAAGGCAGTGAGTCCACAGGTCATGAGTGAATCGCTCACTGTCCCCTCTCCTCCACTGACACCTCAAGACGCTGCCCTCCGCCTGGCTATAGGATGCATCCCCTACTGAAGCCGTCCACATCCCCTGCATGAGGACACCCCACCCCCTTCTCATCAGTTCACGACAACCCCCGCCTGAAGCTGCCCTTGGCTGCACGACATTTACCACCCATAGGGCAGTGTCTGGAGGTGGGGGATGAGTCTGTGTATGTGTGTGTGATTAAGTCTGTGTGTGCGTGAGTGTGTGAGTCCGTGTGTGTGTGGGCATGGGTCTATGTGTGTATGAGTCTATGTGTGTGTGGGTCTTTGTGTGAATGTGTGTGTCATTGAGTTTGTGTGTGCGTGAATTAGTCTGTTTGTGAATATGTGTATGAGAGATGTGTGTGAGTGTGTGAATATGTGTGTGTGTGTGTGAATGTGTGTGTGAATATGTGCGTGTGTGTGTGTGTGTGAATATGTGTGTGCGTGTGTGTGTGAATATGTGTGTGTGTACGTGTGTGTCTGAATGTGTGTGTGCGAATATATGTGTGTGTGTGTGTGTGTGTGTGTGTGTACGTGTGTGTGTGAATATGTGTGTGTGTGAATGTGTGTGTGTGTGTGTGTGTGTGAATATGTGTGTGTGTGTGTGTGTGTGTGTGTGTGTGTGTGTGTGTGTGTGTGTGTGTGTGTATGTGTGTGTGTGTGTGTGTGTGTGTGTGTGTGTGTGTGAAATAATACAGTATTTCGTAGTTCAGAGCTTATTTGTTAACTTTAATAGCGTGATATAGGTCATGAGTAAATCGCTCACTGCCCCCTCTCCTCCACTGACATGCCCCACATCCGCCTGGCTATAGGATGCACCACCTACTGAAGCCGCCCTCATCCCCTGCATGAGCCCCCCACCCATTTCTTATCAGCTCACGAGAACCTCCACCTGAAGCTGTGCCCCTCCCTTGGCTGCACGATGTTTACCACCCCCCGCACCCCACCCCACCCTGACAGCCCCTACCTCAAAAAATGTTTTGCATAAAACCTTCAGTGTTCATTAACAACAGAAATTGTCTTTAGGCTGCTTTTTCAACATCATCTCAGGAAATGTTAGAGGTCAAGGTGATGTGGCTATTGCTGTAGTATCCTCTAGGATAGCAGGTACATTTCTGCCTGGTGGAAGAACGATACATTCTCGATTCAAGATACCCATCCAAGTGGCCGAGGATACATTGTGCAACATCGAGAAGAACTCTAAGATGACACATTTCACGAGGCAAGTGAAAGTCACTGTTTGGGATGAATGTGCAATGATTAGGAGAGAATGCTTTGAAGTTGTGGACAGAACTCTTCCAGATGCCTTCAGCAACACCAAGCATTTTGGTGCCCCCAGCCAGTACAGGCCTCAGTGACTGAGCTGCCAGCCCTCAGTGACTGAGCTGCCAGCCCAAAAATCCATTCCGCCCAAAAACTCCATACTAGCCCTCTGGAAACCAGTACCTTTGACCCAACATACTAGCTCAACAGAAATATGAAGGGAAATATCAAAGGTTTCCTGAAGGATGGAACATCGCCCAAGAATGTTGTCATTAATAGCGTGCTTCGTTGAATGATGACTTCTGAGATAAATTCTCAGATTTTCCTTCTTAAAATTTGACCGCTGGCTTTCTCTATATTAAAATTGTCTCTTTTTATCAACAGGAAATAGTCATAAAGAGGCAGTGAGCAGCAGAACACAACAAGCCACAACAAGTAAAAACTTAATCTCATCTTTAAAATTTAAATTGTTCTTATATTTTAAGAGTCATTCACATTTTAAACTTTAATAAAACCTTTTTGCACTTTTAATGCCGTGTGTTCTTCATCACAATATAACCTAATAGGCAGGAATGGCTGCTCTGTGGGAGAGCCACTAAGTGTGCATGGGGGGGGGGGAGAGTTTGTTTGGAGATGCACTGAATGTGTGGGTGGGAGGGGAATGGCAAGGAGCAGAGTGGGGGGGTGGGGGGGGTGGGGGGTGAAGGTAGGTGGCATGACTGAGTGACTGTCAGCGTACCAGGCGTGAGTGACTGCACTGCCAGCCCACGAGCCAATGGGGAGTTTGTGAACTGCCAGCCCACCTGCTATAAGTGACTGAACTGCCAGCCCAATAATCCATTCAGTTCACCCTCTTCCCCCTTCTCTCTTACAGTCTGTCACCTGTTGTGGGCAGAATATTTGGCAGTTTCTCAGCCGCCAGCCTGCCAGGTCCGAGTGATTGTACTGCCAGGCCTCAGTGACTGAGCTACCAGGCCTCAGTGACTGAGCTATCAGCCCTCAGTGACTGAGCTGCCAGCCCTCAGTGACTGTGCTGCTAGCCCAAAAATCCATTTGGCCCACAAATTCCATACTAGCCCTCTGGAAACCTTTGGCCCCCAACACTCACACTAGCGCAACAGAAAGCCCCCACCCACCACTGGCCAGAAATATTGTAATTGGTGGAGAAGTGGAATATTGTGTTGGGTATCCAGCCTTCTCGTGCGATGCAGGGACCCAACGCGTCCCACTTGGTCTAGTATATTACTAAAAGTTTGATCTTGACCGCTTTTGGCTCACTCTGCTGTGATTTTCCGAGAGAACGCCGCCACGTACGGCCGCCATTTTTGGCCACCTCGCTCAGAGCCTTCCTCCACCATCCGGGAGCAGACGATTTTTGCCGTGGATGAAAAATGAGAGATATATTAATGTTTTTATAACATTCGCCTTTCTCTCTGCTGCCCCCGCTGGCGGCAGGGGGATGGACTACAAAACCCGGAAGTGTCGTGCCTCACTCAGTCTCTGCCAGACCCAGGAAGCCAGAGAGTCACGGCTCTCTGAGCTGCGTATAACACTGAACGCACGTCTACTCCACGGTGAGTCCCCGGGATGTGGTTTTCAGCAAATGTGTTTTGTGGGCTTGCTAAGTGTTTTTGGCCTAATTGACTTTTCATCAAGTGCTTTCAAGAAAATGCATGTCTTTTGTCGGCTTGCTGTGTTGTTTTGCCCTAATTGGCTTTTTGTAAGTGCTTGCAGCAAAACGAATGTCTTTCGTCAGCTTGCTGAGTGGTTTTGCAGTAATTGGATTTATTTTAATGCGTTTCGGCGGACGGATGTGTTTTGTCGGTTTGCTCAGCGTTTTTTCCTCAATTGCTTGGCTTTTTTAAAGGGCTTCTTTAAAGTGCTTTTCAGCGGAAGGATGTGTTATGTCAACTTGCTTGCTCGGTGTGTTTTACCCCCCAGTTGCCTGGCTGTTTGTTAAGCGGTTTTAAGCAGACGGATGTGTCTTGTCGGCTTGCTTGATCGGTATTTTTTCCCCCATTGAATGGCTGTTTTTTCAAGTGCTTTTCGGCAAACGGTTGTGTTTTGTCGGCTTGCTTGCTCTGTGTTTTTTTTCGCATTGCCTGGCTTTTTAAAGGGCTTGCTTGCAACATATTTCGGCTGGATAAAGTGAATAAACATCTTATTAGAACAGAGCTGTGTTTAAATTCAAAATTAGCGCTCGTTCTGTGATTTCTATGCGCCGATGACGTCGTTTCCAGTTTGCGGCATGTGGCGCTGAGTGCGCCATTTCCGTTTCGTGGTAAGCAGCGGGAAGTGACGTCAAGGTGGCGCCGAGTGCAGACGCTGTTCAATAATTCAGGAGTTTACTGTTCTGTCTATTATGAGCGTGTTTGTTGGATGTTATTTAAAGCATGATTTTGCTTCTGCAACAACCTCCACAGCAGGCTTTAAAGATCCGTTTTACATACTGTATATTCAACACGTTCTGAAGTTACATGGCATGTTAGTATTGTGTGAGTGTGTGTGTGTGAATGAGACTGTGTGTGTGTGAGTGTATATGTGCGTGTATGTGAATGAGTCTGTGTGTGTGTGTGCTTGTGTGAGTGTTAGCGTGAGTGTGTGTGTGTGTGTGTGTGTGTGTGTGTGTGTGTGTGTGTGTGAGTCTGTGTGTATGTGTGAATGAGTCCCTGTGTGTGTGTGTGTGAATGAGTCTGTGTGTGTGTGTTTGAATGAGTGTGTGTGTGAATGAGTCTGTGTGTGTGTTTGAATGAGTGTGTGTGTGTATGTGTGAATGAATCTCTGTGTATATAGGTGCGAATTAATCTGTGTGTGTGTATGTATGAATGCACTGTCATCCCCCACCTCGACGCTGCCCCCTGCCTGGCTATAGGATGCGCCCCCACCTGCCCCCTACGGAAGCCACCCACATCCCCCACTGGAGGACACCCCCCTTTCTCATCAGCCCGCGATAGCCCCCGCCTGAAGCTGCCCTCCTCCCTTGGCTGCACGACATTTGCCACCCCAAACCCACCCTACCCTGACAGCCCTAGCCCCAAAAAACATGTTTTGCACAATTCTTCAGTGTTCATTAACAACTGAAATTGTCTTTCGGCTGCTTTTTCGACATCATGTCAGGAAAAGTTAGAGGTCAAGGTGATGCGGCTATTGTTGTAGCATCCTCTGGGATAGCAGCTACATTACAATGCAATACAATACAATACCATTTATTTGTCATTTGAACCCCATTGAGGTTCAAACGAAATGTTGTTTCTGCAGTCATACACACAAGAAAGAACCAAGACACAACACAATTTACACAAACATCCATCACAGCGCATCTCCTCCTCGCTGTGATGGAAGGCAAAGACTTATCTCTCCCCTGCACTTCCCATTCCCCTCCCGATGTCAGAGTCAAAGCCCCCGGTGGGCGATGGTAATTGTCCCGCGGCCATTAACGCCGCGCCGGGCGGTGATGTCAGGCCCCGCTCCAGGTACTCATCAATCCCGCAACTCGGGCGGGTGAAGTCGCCGTTGCGGAAGCCCCGAAAAGCGGTCTCCCAGCAGGGCACCGCGGGCTCCCGGTGTCACTGTCCACCAGAGCTGCGGTAACCCTCCGAATCTCCGGGGTCAGGTCGCAGCCGAGCGCCACCACAGCTCCACCCGCTCCGAACTCAGCCAGCTCCACGATGGTGAGTAGGTCCGCAGCTCCGTGACGAGACCCAGCTCGTTCCTGCTGGAGGCCGCTCCACGGTGCTAGGCCCCAACGACAACAGAGACCCGACAGGGAAAAGGTCGGGTTCTCCGTGCAGGGGATAGAATTTAAAAGTTTACCAAGTCTTTTCACCAAGTTTCAATTGCACACAAATATGTGATTGACAGAGGGAGAAGGCGACTACTCTCAATTTTTGTTGAAAGTTGGAGAAGACAAGATTTTAAAGAATGAAGACGATGCAATTGAAATCCCACATGACAGCCTGAAAACTTCAAACAAAGGCAGAAATCTCGGGGTTATTATGGATTCAGATTTAGCTTTTGTACAGGAGTCCAGTCTGACACACTGTAGCCTTTACTGAAGCATTTATTAAAGCACATGCCACACACGTCCCAGCACTGACTGCATCCAGCCTTCAGGCGTATTGGAACTAAGAGGGAGGAACAAGGGGAGGATATCACAGTTATACTGATATGGTGGGGCGTGGTTAATGGTGTTGAGGTAGCTACATTATAGGTTGCATGCATAAACCATCTACATCCTTTCCCTTACAAAGTA
This sequence comes from Leucoraja erinaceus, assembly GCF_028641065.1. Lineage (NCBI taxonomy): Eukaryota > Metazoa > Chordata > Chondrichthyes > Rajiformes > Rajidae > Leucoraja > Leucoraja erinaceus. The sequence continues at coordinate 17,723 of NW_026575805.1, read as the reverse complement.
AACAAAGTTATGACAATGGCAAGGTGATTATATAGTACCTGCAAATCTAAACGAAGTCTCCGTAGCGAACCGGAGGTTTAACAATCCGACCTGAGCGAGTGCGCACGGCACCCTCACCCTCCCCACGCGTAAGAAGAGGGGGGGGGGGGGGCTGGAACAGCCGGGAAAGAGAAGGCGGGTGGAGATCCCGGCAGGAAAACGGAGGGAGAACTGAGCGGCACGGGCGAGCCAGGGGAACCAGGTGGGGATGAAAGAGCAGAAGCCGGAGAAAGAGAGGACCGGGCAAGGGACAAACGCGCAGGGGTGGAGAACCCCGGAAGAGCAGAGGGAGGAGACCGGGACGAGCGGACCGACCGGGGCATGCAGCGAGCTGAGGGTAAGTTAGCGACAGGAGGGTCGACACGCGATGGAGGGGTATAAGGAGCCGCAGCAGGAGGTTTCGGTTCGGCAACCACCAACAGGTGCTGGCGGCTACGTCGGTAGATGGTCCCCTCAAAATCCACCAAGTAGGACCGCGGCGAACTGTCGACCCCAACCACGGTGGCGAGTCGGGAGAAGCCGGTTGACGTCTGCAAACGAACGACCTGGCCGGGCAGCAGTGGTGATAGAGGGCGGCAGGACTTGTCGTGAGAGCGGCGCTGGATTTCGTGTTTCTGAGCAATCTGTTGCTGGACAGCAGCAGGCTGGAGGACCTTGGGCACTAGGGATTGCTGGGCGATCGGCATCGGCGGGCGAATAACACGGGACATCAGGCGTTGGGCGGGGGATCGCATTGTAACGTCCCTGGAAATGTTACGAAGGTTAACAGACCCTGGTAGAAGTCACCATTGGAGAGACGAGATTGTTCAAGCAAGTGCTTTGCACTGCGGACAGCATGTTCCGCCAGTCCATTGCTCTGTGGGTACTCAGGGCTGCTGGTGTAATGATTGAACTTCCACTTCGCGGCGAAAGCTTTAAATAGCAATGTTACAAAATTTTGAGATTTTAAAAATCAAGTCTGCAATTTATCCCATCAGATAAAGCATAACGATAAGTTTAATTTGACACCAAATTCACTTTCATATCTCAAGTATTAAAACAGTTATAGCCATTTTCATACTCGGAAATTAGCATCTTGTTCCCTATTGATTTTCAATGGACATTACAAAAAAGCTGTGATCTTGGATAGTCAAAAGCCCATTTCTTAAGGAAAGATTAACATTTTTAAATAGCTTAAGTGTCCAAAGATTATTCACAAATAATTCACAATATAACATGATTTTTATATCTAATTTACATTAATTTATAGGCCAAATGGAAGGAATTTAGTGTTCAATTGCTGTAAATAAATGCCCATTTAAATCGGCTTTCTAGTGGGTTCCTGTGAACGCGCTGGTTTAGAACGTTGACATCGCGCTGGATTAGTGCCCTCAAATGCCGAGAAAAATACTGCGGGATATAAAAAGCCCAAAATGAACTACTCGCTATAGATAACTTTAATTACAGGGTTATACATATGCCCCATTTAATGTAAAAATAAGGTACATACCTTTAATTGTTTGCTTTATAAACCCCTGGGGCTGCGAGAGGTTGCGGAATCAGAGAGTAATTTTAAAACTATTATAACTATATTATCGAGGCCTATAAAACTAATAATACCTTTTGCGACCGGGTCTTGCAGCGATTTTTCGTTAATGATTTACTAGGCTGAACATCTGCGATTAGAACAGCCTAGTAAAAATCGCGTTTTAAACCCGCCCCTCCAAACAGCGCCAAAATCGCGGACATGGCTGAGGGCAGATTCCCAATGACGATTCAGGTAAGTTTTGTAACATACCTACTTTAAATTCGGCACTGGTGAACTGACGGCCGTTGTCGGTCTGCAACCGAACCGGGGACCCAAACGTGGCGAAATGTCGGCGTAGCTTACTGATGGCCATCTCAGAGGTGATACCAGGGAGAAGGGCCACCTCGAACCAATTCGATTAGTAGTCGACCAACACGAGGCACTGCTTGCCACGCCATTCAAATATGTCCGCAGCCAACGATGACCAGGGCATGTCAGGGGCAGGCTGTTGTAGAAGCGGCTGCCGCTGCTGATGTGGGGCAAGAGAGTTGCAATCTGGACAGGCCTTAATGTACTTCGCCATGCCCGGGCCAATAATACTATTCCTGGGCATGTGAGACAGTGGCATCGGCCCCGGGATGCCCCATGTGGCAGCATTGACATACAAGTCGTACAGCGAGGCAGGGCCGACCACCTTGTGTCCCTTGATGATAATACCGTCCCGGAACTCCAGTTCATCGCGAACCAGAAAGAAGGGGTGAACACCAGCATTTAAAGAAGTCCATTTGTATGGCCATCCGCGCTTGATGACAGCAGCAAGCTGTTGCAGGTCGGGGTCATTTGCGATGTGCTCAACCAGGCACTGAAGCTGCTTGGAAGGAACGAGGTTTACGTTTAGTACCTGCAGGTCTTCCTGCTCGTAGAGGTGTCGATCACAGGAGGTCCGGGGGGCCCTGGACAGCACATCCGCCACATGCATCTCGGTGCCCCTCTTGTAGACGATTTGAAAGTCGAACCGCTGGAGCTGCAGCATCATCCGCTGTAGCTTTGCTGGAGTGATGTGGATAGGGTTGTTGAGGATCGTCACCAAAGGTTGATGGTCCGTCTCGACGGTGAACCTGGTACCAAAAAGGAAGTTCTTAAACCTGGAGCACGCGAACACAACCGCCAGAAGCTCCTTTTCTATTTGAGCATAGCGCTGCTCAGTGTCCGTCATGGTCCTGGAGGCATAGGAAATGGGCTGCAGCGAACCATCATCATGGAGCTGCAGGCAGGCAGCACCCAGTCCAAAACGAGAAGCGTCGCACGTGACCACGATTGGACGCTGTAAATCAATGAACTTCAGTGTCGGCTTGCTGATCAGCTTCGTTTTGAGGAGATCGCAAGCCTGCTGGTGGTGCGGAAACCAGGACCAGGCAATGTCCTTTTTCGTAAGTTGCCTCAGGGGCGCGCTCAACTCGCTGAGGTCAGGGATAAACTTGCCCAAATAGTTGACCTTGCCCAGGAAGCGCTGCAGGCTGGTCACATCCGTCGGGGCAGGCAGCTCGGAGATGGCGTTGGTCTTTTGCGGGTCTGGCTTTAACCCGTGGGCCGTGAAAACGTGGCCAACATAAGGCACCTTAGACACCCGGAACCTGCATTTGGACGGGTTCAGCTTTAAATTGATCTGCCGTGCCCGGTCCAGAATCCGTCGTAGGTGGCGATCATGCTCAGCCACATCCCTCCCATAAACAAGAATGTCATCCACAATAATGGCACAAGGCAGACCGGCAAACAGTTGCTCCATAGAGCGCTGAAACACCTCGCTAGCGGATTTGATGCCGAACGGCATCCGCAAAAGTTTAAACCTGCCGAAGGGCGTGCCGAATGTGGTCAAGTCCGAGGAGCGTTTGTCCAGGGGTATTTGCCAGAATGAACTCCTGGCATCAAGGACAGAAAACACCGTGGCCTGGCCGACCTGGGCAGCAACATCTTCCACAGTCCTCATAGGGTAGTGGGGCCGTTTAATCGCCATGTTCAAGTCCTTGGGGTTGATGCATACCCGTATTTCGTTCTTACCCTTCTTCATCGTGGCGACCATCGTGGAGACCCACTCGGTGGGATCGCTAACAGCTTCCAGCCCCCCCATGTCAACCACGTTTTTCATCATGGCTTCCACCTTGCCCTTCATGGCGAAGGACACTCTGTGGGTGTGGGTTCGAATCCCAATTCTGACACCATGTAAAGGAGTCCAGTCTGACACACTGTTGTCTTTACTGAAGCATTTATTAAAGCACATGTCACACACGTCCCAGCACTGACTGACTGCAGCCTTCAGGCGTACTGGAACCAAGAGGGAGGAACAAGGGGAGGATATCACAGTTATACTGATATGGTGGGGCGTGGTTAATGGTGTTGAGGTAGCTACATTATAGGTTGCATGCATAAACCATCTACACATTTCGACAGGCACATCAAATCAGTAACAAAATCGGCCTACTATCACCTCAAAAAAGTAGCAAGATTAAGAGGACTCATGTCAGTTCAAGACTTAGAAAAACTTGTACATGCCTTTATTACTCGTAGGCTAGATTATTGTAACGTTCTCCTTGCAGGTCTTCCGAAAATAACTGTCAGGCAGCTACAGCTTGTTCAGAACGATGTTGCTAGAGTTTTAACAAAGACCAAAACATTTGAACACATTACACCAATTCTTAAATCCTTACATTGGCTCCCTGTATGTCAGAGAATTGATTTCAAAATCCTGCTGCTCACCTGTAAATCACTACATGGTTTAGAGCCAAAGTATATCACTGACATGCTTCCACCATATACGCCTTCTAGACCGCTAAGATCTTCTAAGACCAATCTGTTAGTGATTCCCATAGTAAATACAAAAAATGGGAAAGCAGGGTTTAGTTACTATGCAACAAATAGCTGGAATAAACTTACTGAAGATTTAAGACTTGCCTCAACTTTGACCACTTTTAAAACAAGACTGAAAACTTTTATGTTTACTTTAGCTTTCAGCTAAATCTTAACTACGTTGTACTTTTAACTTTTGCACTTTTTATAATAACCATATAACCATATAACAATTACAGCACGGAAACAGGCCATCTCGGCCCTACAAGTCCGTGCCGAACAACTTTTTTTCCCCTTAGTCCCACCTGCCTGCACTCATACCATAACCCTCCATTCCCTTCTCATCCATATGCCTATCTATAATGCATATCTACAATGCATATCTATAATGCTATAATGCATTTTAAATTTTGTTTTTATTTTATTTTAATTCTTCTATTTTATGTCATTTTATTATTTCATTTATTGTATGACATGTCTTATGTGAAGCACTGTGAGTCTGCCTCGTGTATGAAATGTGCTATATAAATAAAGTTGCCTAGCCTTGCCTTGCTATCAGCAGAAACACTGGAGGATTGCATTGATTTCATCCATCCCACATTTGACAACCCTGCAGAATTATTATCTAACAATTGTATATTGCTTCCTCACACCGATACCATGAGAAGCATCAATTTTACATGCATCAGACGCTTCCCTGGATTCGTTAAGGAGAACTTTCCTTTCAATGTTGTCACTGAGGGAACTCGTGATACTCACTTCCCAACATAATTCCTCGATTCACTCGAGCTCTCTGGATTACCACCACACAAATTGGAGTTGAAAAAAGGATCTCCAATCATATTAATGAGAAACTTGGAGCCGCCAAAATTATGCAATGGAACAGGGATGGTTGTGAAAGAGCTACTCAATAATCTGATCATTGCAAGAATCAACGTGAGAGGCTTCAAAGATGACATTGTTCTCATTCCTAGGATTGCACTCATTTTGACGTGAAGTAATTGAAGTCATTGTGAAGTCATTGCTATGACGATCCATAAAGCACAAGGAAAACACATGCAGAAGGTGTTGATCTACCTCGACAAACCGATATTTCAGCATGGACAACTATGTGTGGCTGCTAGCCGTGGAAAGATGAAGGGAGTTGTCAAAGTTTTCTTGAAGGATGGCACATCGACCAAGAATGGTGTCCTTCAAAGCGTGGTTCGTTGAATGATGACTTCTTAGATAAATTCACAGATTTTCTTTCTTAAAATTTGACCGCTGAATTTCTCTATATTGAAATTGTCTTTTTTTCCAACAGAAAATAGTCATCAAGAGGCAGTGAGCAGCGGAACGCAACAAGATGCACAACAAGAAATAACGTAATAATTATCATCTTTAACATTCAAATTGTTCTTATATTTTAAGTCATTTACATTTTAATCTTTAATGAATCCTATTTGCACTTTTGATTTCTGTGTGTTCTTCATCAGAATGGGAACCTAATAGGCAGGAATGGCTGATCTGTGGGAGAGCCACTAAGAGTGCATGGGGGGAGGTAGTGGAGAGATGCACTGAATGCGTGGGGGGAGGGGAATGGCAAGGAGCAGAGTTGAGGGGGAGGGGGGTGAAGGGAGGAGGGATGACTGAGCGAATTGCCAGGGAACAAGACATTAGTGACTGCACTGCCAGCCCACGAGCCGTGAGTATGTGAACTGCCAGCTCACCAGCCGTAAGTGAATGAACTATCAGCCCAATATTTTGGGCACAATTTTTGGCAGTTTCTCAGTCGTCAGCCTGGCAGGTCCGAGTGACAGTGCTGCCAGCCCAAGAATCCATTTGGCCCACATTGTCTATACTAGCCCTCTGGAAACCAGTACCTTCGTCGCACAACACCCATACTAGCGCAACAGAACCCCCCCCCCCTCCCCCCTCCACTGGCCAGCTTTATTGGAATTGGTGGAGAGGTGGAATATTGCGTTGGGTGACCAGCCCTCCCGTGTGATGCTGGGACCCTATGGATACCACTTTGTCTAGTGTGTTTCTATGTTTCTAATTGTTCCATGCTGATCAAGATGCCCCATCTAAGCTAGTCCCATGTGCCGCGTTTGGCCCATCCCCTCCCCCATCCGTTCAAATCCATGCACCTGTCCAAATGATTTTTAATGTTCTTACATGCCTCAAATATCAGCCACGATGTAGCTGAGAAAGCGGCGAGGGAGGGCGTGGCTGCAACAGAAACAAGCAAGGTTTTCCACATTCTACAGAGAGGCAGGCAGATCCCACCCGGAACACAACAATGTGTCGACGGGCTTTAGGACCTGGGTGAACCCGGAACTGTGGAGCCGCCGCGGCTGCTGCTCAACCCGCCCGTCAATGGGGTTACGGGCGCGAAACGGCGGCGGCACAATCAATGAAAGGGGCGGGGCCCGTCTGAGAGGAGGCGGAGCTCAGTCCCGTCAATCACAGCCCTGACCAGAAAGTGGATGTCATTTGAAATAAGCTTCGTGTAAATTTCATTCCCTGAAATTAAATACATCAGTGTTTCCTATCATGAATTGTTCCTGATGTTAGTCTGCAAAATAACATCGCTTCAATAGGGTGATTTCACGAAAGGTCACTGGGTCATAGGTCTTCACGCACGGAGCCGCAAAATCCAACTGGGGTACATACGTCAGTTGTTGTACATATTATTGATGCTAGAAACGCGTCTTTTCAAACCTGTTAAAAACCGCGAAACCGGTTAGTTTTAGCGCTGTAAATAACTGTGCAAGTCGGGTGACCGTCAGACACAGCTATCCTACTTTAGAGTTCCAAAGATTAAGAAAAATGAAGTCATCCCGACTTGCAGTTATTTACAGTGCAAAAACTAACCGTTTTTAATCCCAGGAATCAGTCTGGTGAACCGTCTCTGCACTAATGTCCTTCCTCAGATTTGGAGACCAAAACTGTACGTAATACTCCAGGTGTGGTCTCACCAAGACCCTGTACAACTGCAGTAGAACCTCCCAGCTCCTATACTCAAATCCTTTTTCAATGAAAGCTAACATACCATTCGCTTTCTTTACTGCCTGCTGCACCTGCATGCCTACCTTCAATTTTAACTTGTCCCGTTTCCACGACCCCCATCTCTGAAATGTGCTAATTTAGCAATCCACTACTTGTACCATGACACCCAGGTCTCGCTGCATCTCCCCCTTTCCCAATCTGCCACCATTTAGATAATAGTCTGCTTTCCCGTTTTTGCCACCAAAATGGATAACCTCACATTTATCCACATTATACTGCATCTGCCAAACATTTGCCCACTCACCCAGCCTATCCAAGTCACCTTGCAGTCTCCTAGAATCCTCCTCACAGCCAACACTGCCCCCCAGCTTAGTGTCATCCGCAAACTTGGAGATATTGTCTTCAATTCCCTCATCCAGATAATTAATATATATTGTAAATAGCTGGGGTCCCAGCACTGAGCCTTGCGGTACCCCACTAGTCACTGCCTGCCATTGTGAAAAGGACCCGTTTACTCCTACTCTTTGCTTCCTGTTTGCCAGCCAGTTCTCTATCCACATCAATACTGAACCCCCAATGCCGTGTGCTTTAAGTTTGTATACTAATCTCTTATGTGGGACCTTGTCGAAAGCCTTCTGGAAGTCCAGATACACCACATCCACTGGTTCTCCCCTATCCACGCTACTAGTTACATCCTCGAAAAATTCTATAAGATTCGTCAGACATGATTTACCTTTCGTAAATCCATGCTGACTTTGTCCAATGATTTCACCACTTTCCAAATGTGCTGCTATCCCATCTTTAATAACGGACTCTAGCAGTTTCCCCACTACCGATGTTAGACTAACTGGTCTGTAATTCCCCATTTTCTCTCTCCCTCCCTTCTTAAAAAATGGGGTTACGTTTGCTACCCGCCAATCTTCAGGAACTACTCCAGAATCTAAAGAGTTTTGATAGATTATTACTAATGCATCCACTATTTCTGGAGCTACTTCCTTAAGTACTCTGGGATGCAGCCTATCTGGCCCTGGGGATTGATCGGCCTTTAATCCATTCAATTTACCCAACACCACTTCCCGGCTAACCTGGATTTCACTCAATTCCTCCAACTCCTTTGACCCGCGGTCCCCTGCTATTTCCGGCAAATTATTTATGTCTTCCTTAGTGAAGACGGAACCAAAGTAGTTATTCAATTGGTCCGCCATATCCTTGTTCCCCATGATCAACTCACCTGTTTCTGACTGCAAGGGACCTACATTTGTTTTAACTAATCTCTTTCTTTTCACATATCTATAAAAACGTTTGCAGTCAGTTTTTATGTTCCCTGCCAGTTTTCTTTCATAATCTATTTTTCCTTTCCTAATTAAGCCCTTTGTCCTCCTCTGCTGGTCTTTGAATTTCTCCCAGTCCTCCGGTATGCTGCTTTTTCTGGCTAATTTGTACACATCATCCTTCGCTTTGATACTATCCCTGATTTCCCTTGTTATCCACGGATGTACTACCTTCCCTGATTTATTCTTTTGCCAAACTGGGATGAACATTTTTTGTAGTTCAGCCATGCAGTCTTTAAATGTCTTCCATTGCATATCCACTGTCAACCCTTTTAGAATTAATTGCCAGTCAATCTTGGCCAATTCACGTCTCATACCCTCAAAGTTACCTTTCTTTAAGTTCAGAACCATTGTTTCTGAATTAACAATGTCACTCTCCATCCTAATGAAGAACTCAACCATATTATGGTCACTCTTGCCCAAGGGAGCACGTACAACAAGATTGCTAACTAACCCTTCCTCATTACTCAATACCCAGTCTAAAATAGCCTGCTCTCTCGTTGGTTCCTCTACATGTTGATTTAGATAACTATCCCGCATACATTCCAAGAAATCCTCTCCCTCATCACCCCTGCCAATTTGATTCACCCAATCTATATGTAGATTGAAGTCACCCATTATAACTGTTTTGCCTTTGTCGCACGCATTTCTAATTTCCTGTTTCAATCATTATATTTTCACAAAAGTAATTTATTTTCCGTTGCTGAACGCGGTTAACGCGTTAAAATGAACGGATCGACAGACAGCTCTGATTTCAGTTGTTGTTTATTTCACTTTTCCCTCATTTACAACGCCCCTGGTTTGATTTCCGCGCTCACTAGGGTTTTACGACACGGAATTTGGGGATTAAATTGTAGCCGTTCGTTCAGCGCAGACCTGTTGTTCACCGGGTTTTTGCCCCACAGCCCCAGCCTGTGCCCCGCTCCTGACGCCGATCCCGGGACCCGACCCTTATACACACCCGGAGCGGAACCGGAGCAGATTCTCAGCCAGTTTCCATCCAACTCCCAGAGGAGAGGATAAAGTTTCTCCGCGAATGTATTCCCAGTGAAGGTGTGGAGATGGGACTTGGTGTCCGCGTCGTAAAATGAAACTGTTCCGGAATCGTACCTGAGATAAACTCCCACCCTCCCGGGGATGGGACGGGCGGGGAGAGGGGATGGAGGGTCGGTGACTGCAACAAACTTGTCATCCCGCCGCCTAATCCTCCAAACTCCAGTCTCCGGGGTCAGTGTGACAGGTCCCTTCCTCTCCACAGACTCTGCGGCGACTCCCAGACTCCACCACTCACTCCCCGCCACCTCCACCTCCCAGTAATGTCTCCCCGATGTGAATCCCTCCGATCCCAGCACACACTGCCAGTTTGTAAACCTCGTCCCGGTGTCAGGGAGACTCCTCCGGGCCCGTCTCACCCTCTTCCGATCCTCAGACACCTCGAGCTCCGGATGCGCTGTTTCCACATCCAGGGTGACGGAGACTGGGGGGAGAAGCAGAGGATCACAGAGTCCCCGGGGTCGGGGGGAGTCTCGGGCAGCGTGTCCCCGAGACCGGGGGGCAAGGCGCTCGTCCTCACGCACAGGCGGGCGGACAACTGACACCTTGCCCGGGGTTTCACCCCCCAACCACACCGGGTGGACATCTGTCACGGAGTTTTTATTCGGGACGGGGAGGGAAATTTCGTAAGGTGGGACAGGGTGGACGAGTGCGGAGAATGAGGAGGAATGCGAGATTGCGATGGTGATTTAGGAATGAAGCGGGCTATTCACATATGGAGGCATGTCAGAGAACAGTATATTTAGGTGAGTAGCAACTTGAGGTTGTTATAGAGGATGTAGAGGTGTGGGATGGGGTGGAGTCGCCATGATCATAGTGAATGAGGGTAGACATGAGGGTTCAATAACCTGTTTATTTAAGTGGAGAGTGATAGAGAGGGAGGGGTGTCTTGGACCATGGAAGGACGTAGAGGTTGAATGATCGGGCGTTGGACAGAATGGGTGGAGATGATATTTTCTAGTTAATAGCAACATATTTTACAATTAGAATTTATTAAGTAAAGATTAATTTGACTTATTTTTGTTCTGAGAAAAGAAAAGCTTTCTAATTCTGTGCTGTACAAGAGCTGCGTAATCAGGAAGTTAGAGGTCTGCATTCAAGCTGCTTCCTGTTATGCCCAAGCAAAAGAAACATTTCAATAATGAGTGAGGATATATTTCCTGAGAAGGTGGTAGATTCTGCAAATAGAAGCCTGCTGGTTGGTAGCTGACATCATGATTGCATTGTTAAGAGTGAATTGGAAATGCTGACTGTGGTTTCTGTGGTCCTGTGGTTTCAAAGTTTGTGATCAACAGTTCGTGATAGATAGAACCACAAGATGACAGTTATTGTATTAGTAACAAGAATACTTTGAATGGCTATACACTATGATTTATTTGTGTTAAATGTCATTGTTGCTACTCTGTATAAACCTGTGACTATGTTTCCAAAAGACTATAAATAGATGCTGTATATCTTTGTTCATTAGAGTGGTGGCTCGGGAGGGTTAAGTATCTGTTGTATACATTACTTTGCATCCCTGGCACTCTCGCTGGCTAATGATCAGTAAAGCTTGTGTTGGTTTACCTAACCTATAGTGAGTTGTCTGTTTTAAGAAATGGACCTTAACAGAGACTTGTGGTTGTCGGGTCACTGAAAGAGAGGTGATTCACAGGTGGATTTGATGGGTTTGTACAACCACGACCACACTGATTTCATCGTTCACCAATAAAGAACTTAACTGAGAGACTTGACAATGTGAAACATGACAGTGTAAGGCTGGTCCAGAAAGTGAAGGTAGGTGGGATCAAAGGCGAGCTGGAAAAATGGATCCAAAATTGGCTTGGTGGTTGGAGGTAGAAGGTAGCGGTAGAAGGATGATTTTTCTGCTTGGAGGTCTGTGACTGATGGAGTGCAGCGGAGATCGGTGCTGCAACCTTTGCTGTTTATGTTATATTTCCATGGCTTGGATGTGAATGTTGGAGGTGTGATTAGTAAGTCTGTGAAGGACGCAGAAATTGTGGATAGCGGGGAAGGTTGTCAAATCTGCAGCCGGATGCAGGGTAGATTATCAAAACCTGATTCACATGCAGGGATATCAGATCAAGAGAGTGCATGTTTGTCATGAGAGCAAGGAATTTTAAAGTGGATCTGAGTTGGAAATTTGATCTGAGAGTGGATGATATCTGGACCATGCTACAGCGAAACAATCATCATATTTGTGGCACTTAAATAGGTGAGGTGTAGAAGAATACCGATGAAATGTGGAAAAATCGATTAGTATAGCTGGGGGAAATGTCTTCATGGAGACGGTGGGCCGAAGGGCCTGATTCTGTAAAACTACAACCATTGCTCTCAGCTCCAAGAGCACTGAATAACCGAGTCACCACGGCCACCGGTCCAGGGAATTCCAAAGGTTCCTCAGTCCCTGCATGCAGTAATGTCTCCTTATCTCTGCCCTACATGGTGCAGCCCACATTCTGAGATGGTGCCCGTTTTCCAGACCCCTCAGACAGGGGAAACATCCTCTGTGACAAAGCTGTCAATTTTTCGGTACACGGGAGCATAGGAACTCAAGAAAACAGGAGCAGGATTAGGATCGGCTCCTCAGGCTTGCCCATCCATTCAATGTTATCATGGCTGGTTTAAGCTGGCACCAATTCCTCTTCTGATTGATTTTCCCCATAATCTTAAAATTTGGATCAAATATGATTTGTGGCCAAGTTGCACATATCCAATAAGTCAGCTTTCCACCACCATCTTGGACACAACATTCCAGATATTCACTGCCCTCTGAGAGATGCAACGTCTACACACCGCATGAGAGGGCGCTCTGGAAGGTTGGATCTCATGGAATCCGGAGTGAACTAGCCGATGGTATACAACATTTACCTTAAGATCGGAGAGAGGATGTTGGTAGAGGGTTGTTTTTCAGACTGGAGACAGAGTCCACTGTTGTTCCTTATTTATATACACGATTGGGTTTGTAAGTAGGTTGCACGGTTAGTCAGTTTGCAGATGGAACTAAAATTGGTGACATTGTGGAGAGTGAAGGAAGGTATCTGAGAGTAAATGGGATCCCTGTGAAATGAGCCACTGGGCTCAGGAACGGCAGGTGGGATTAATTAATGTGAAGGTGAGGTGATGCACTTTGCTGTGACAAACCAGGGCGGACATACACAGTAAACGGGGAACTTTATAGAATTGAGAGATCACGGGCTGCAGGTAAACAGTGCCATGGAAGATGCAACAGTGACAGGCAGGGTGGTGAAGAATGTGTTTGTCCCTCATGCTTTCATATGTCAGGATATGAAATACAGCGTATGACACAATAAGGTAGTCAGCAAATTAGAGTGGGTGCAAAAGGATTTACGATAATTTCATCAGGTCTGATGGGCTGGGTTATAAGGGGACGTTGGACGGGCAGGGACATTTTTCTTTAGAGCCCAACAGAATGCTTTTATAGATGTGTACAAGATCTATATAATGTGTCCAGATAATGTGAATAGGTGCAGTATTTTACCCAAAGCAGGAGAGTCTAAACCCCCGACTGTGATGCTTCTCAGCTGATGAGTTTAGTGGTAGATCAAATCTCCAGTTTCCCTTCAGTCCACAATATAATTAATCTTTGCATCTAGGTATTACAGAAAGATGTATAGGAATGAACAGCAGATGCTTGTTTAAACCGAAGATAGACTCAAAAACATGTAGTTACTCAGCGGGACAGGCTGCATCTCTGGGGAGAAGGAGTGAGTGACGTTTCGGTTCAAGACCCTTCTTCAGACTGGTTATGGATAAGGGAAACACGAGAGATAGGCGATGATGGAAAGACATAAAGAACAATGAATGGAAGATATGCAAAAAATAACGATGAGATGAAATAGGCCATTGTTCGCTGCTTGTTAGCAACTAGTGTGACTTGGGTGGGGAGGGAAAGAGAGGGAGTGAATGTCGGGGCTACCTGAAGTCAGATAAATCACTATTTCATACCACTGGGCTATAAACTGCCCAAAGGAAATATGAGGTGCTGTTCCTACAATTTACATGCATCCTCACTCTGACGATGGAGGAGACCTTGGACAGAAAGGTTTGTGTGGAAATAGAAAGGGGAATTAAAGTGTTTAACCACCGGGAAATCAGGTAGGTTCAAGCAGACTGGGCGAAGGTGTTCAGCGAAACGATCGCCCAGTCTGGTCTCGTTTGGTCTCAACGATGTATAAGAGTCCACATCTTGAACAATGGATACAGCAGATGAGGTTGGAGGAGGTGTAAGTGAACGTCTGCCTAACCTGAAAGGACTGTTGTGTTCCTGGACAGAGTCAAGCGAGGAGGTATAGGGACGGGTGTTGCATCTTCTGCGGTTGCAGGAGAACGTACAGGGGAGGCATGGTTTAGGTGGGAAGGGATGAGTTAACCAAGGGGTTGCAGAGGGAATGGTCTCTTCAGAAGCTAGAAATGGGAGGAGATGGGAAGATGTGGCTAGTGATGGCATCCGGTTGGAGGTGGCGGAAATTTTGGAGGATTATGTGTTGAATGCGGCGGCTGATCTGGTGAAAGGTAAGGACAAGTGGGATTCTGTCTAAGCTGCGACTAGGGGGAGGTGGAACAAGGGCAGATCTGTGGGGTATCGAGGGGACACGAGTGTGGGTCTCACCTATGATGGGAGAGGGGAACCCCCGTCCCCTAAAGAATTAGGACATCTCGGATTTCCTGGTATGGAACACCTCATCTTGGCGGCACATGCGGCATAGACGCAGGAATTGGAAGTAGGGGATAGAGTCTTTGCATGAAACAGAGTAGGGAGAAGTGTAGTCGAGATAGTTGTGAAAGTCAGTAGGTTTGTAATTGACGTCTATCGATAGTCTATTTCCTGTGATGGAGACTGTGAGATCAAGAAAGGGGAGGGAGGTGTTGGTGATGATACAAGTACATTTGCTTGCAGCATGGATATTGGTTGTGGAGTTGATGAAGTCCATGAGTTCTGTATGGGTGCAGGAGGTAGAACCAATGCAGTCATCAATGTAATGGAGATAGAGTTCAGGGATAGGGCCTTGGACTTGGAGGAAGTGCGAGGATTTGAAGGAGGTTATTAAGAGTGAGAACCAGCTCCGCTAGGCGTAGTGTTAGTAGAGGGAAATTGGATGGTTCTGCGGTCGATGAAGAAACATAGAGCTTTAATTCCTTGCTGGTGGTGGATGGAGGTGTAAAGTGAATGAACGTCCATGGTAAAATGACGGGGTGGGGCTCTGAAAGCTGGCCATTAAAGGAACGAAGGGCATGTGAGGTATCTTGGACATAGGTCGGTACGGACTGGACCAGGGGGGATAGTATGGAGTCGAGGTACGTGGAAATCATTTCAGTGGAACAGGACCGTTGTGTTTATGGATTTTGTGGGGAAGTTCAAACTGGGCTGTGTGAGAAATTGTAAGGTGTTATGTGTCAGGTGTACGGTATAAAGATGTCAGAAACAAGAATAATGGAAAAGGTATAAGCTTTACCTCGCTTGAAGTCCTCAGATATTTCTGTGAATATGGTGTTGAACGAAACAGAGCAATTAAACTTTTCAATCGGCAAGGCGTAATCTACCACCAACAGTGGTTTGGCTTCATCACGGACACTGGAAATATTTAACAGCTGGTTATAAATTGAGCATTCGAAATGTTTTGAGTTGTTCCACAAAAACGAACAATGTTTCCATCAAGACAATGTCCTACCTTCGCTTGCGACCAGCTTCCTCCTAAAAGAAATAAAACACAAATCTCAATTGATTGAGATGCATCATCCTCATCCCGACAGCGGGAATTTCACCAAATTTCTGTAACCTTCTGACCAATCCCATTTCCCAACTCTTATCGCCACTGTCATACAGACAGAAAGCGGATATTGCCGGAGAGATGTAGAACGATGGAGGAAAACACAAGGAATGTTCATGAGAATGACACCATAACTGAGAGGATGGAATTTAATGAAAGGACTGGGCAGGTCGTGGGATTTCATCTAGATAAGATATCAGGAATGATGAGATAGAATATTGTCGGTGGATTTAAATGGGGGATGAAATAATATCTCAAATTGAAGGGGAGACCAATAATCAAAGTTGAAATGTAACGTGGTCCTCAATGAATACCGAAAGGAATGCAGTCATGAGCCGGTATGAATGAAGAATGGGCTGAAAGATGGCAGATGGAGTTTAATGCTGATAAGTGTGAGGTGCTACATCTTGGCAGGACAAATCAAAACAGGACGTACATGGTAAATGGTAGCGAATTGAGGAATGCAGTTGAACAGAGGGATCTAGGAATAACTGTGCATAGTTCCCTGAAGGTGGAATATCATGCAAATAGGGTGGTAAAGAAAGCTTTTGGTGTGCTAGCAACACACTCACACTAACCAACCACCAAACACACAGGTGGGGGGAGTGGGGAGTGGGAGACGGGTGGGGAGATGGGAGGATGAGAAGAGTGGAGGGAGGGGAGAGGGGGAGGAGGAAACGGGAGAGATTTGCGTGGGAGAGGGGTGGTAGGTGATGGGGGTGAAGAGGGGTGGGGAGAGAGGGGGTGGGTGAGGAGGAGAGGGGTGAGGAGATGGGAAGGGGAGAGAGGGTGGGTGGGGAGGAGCAGAGTTTGTGGGGTAGGGGATGAGAGGGATGGGGAGGGGAGATGGGTGGGGGAAGGGGAGAGAAGGAGGAGGGGTGGGAGAGAGGGGAGTGGAAGAAGGAGGGAGAGGGGGAAGCGGTGATGGGGGATGGGGAAGGGGTGAGAGGGGGTGAGAGAGTGGGGGGGAGGGCGATAGCGGTAGGGGCGGGGGGGAAAAAAGGGATGGGAGGTGGAGAGAGGCAGGGGGGGAGGGGAAATTGTGTTGAGGGGGGAGGGTAAGATGCAGAAGAGGGGTAGAGGTGTAGACGGAGTGGTGGTGGAGGCAGAGATTAGTAGGAGGGAGAGGTGGGAGAGAGAGGGGGAAGCGTGGGGTGGGGGTTGGGGTGATTGGGAAAGAGGGAGAGGGGGCGAGAGGAGAGAGGAAGAGGAGAGAGAGGGGGGAAAGGGAGGAGGAGAGAGGGGCGCGGGAGGGGATGAGAGAGGGTGAGGAGGGTGAAAAGAGGGTGGGGGAGTGGGAGAGGAGAGAGGGAGGATGGAGGGTAGAGAGGTGGGAGAGTTTGGACGTGCGGAGGGTGGGGGAGATGGGTAGGGTGGAGAGAGCGGGAAGGGTGTGGAGGGAGGGGGAGAGCGGAGAGGGAGAAGAAGGGTGGGGAGGGAGAGGGAGAGGGAAGGGGGTGAGCGGGGTTGGGGGAGGAAGATGCGAAGGGGTGGGCGATGGGGGATGTGGGGGTGGGGTTGATAAGTGGTAGAATGGGGAGGGATGGGGAGAGGTGCAGGTGGTTGGTGGGGGGGGACAGGGGGAGGGGTTGGGGTAGGTGGGAGAGATGGACGGGGTAGGGGAGAGAGGGAAGGGGGTTGTTGAGAGGGATGGGGTGGGAGCAGGACGGGGAGGAGAGGGAGAGAGGTGAATCGAGGGAGATGAAAAGGAGGAGGAGGGGTACAGGAGTGATATAAGGAGGGGGAGAGTGAGGGGAACGAGTGGGCGTGAGGGAAGACGGGAGGGTAGAAGAGGAGGGGAGAGGGTGGCGGGGAAAGTAGAAGAGGAGGGGGAGAGCGAAGAAAGGGGGGGGGGGAAGGAGATGGGATAGGGGGGGGAGGAGGCGGGAGGAGGATGGAGGGAGGAGGGAGAAGGGAGATGAGGACAGAGGAGGGGGAAACACCCCACCCCACACACACAACGACAACGGGGTGGAGAGTGAGGGGGTCGACCAGAGAGAGTGGCAACAGACACACACGAACAACGGGGGTGCACACGGGAAGGACAAATGGGGGAGAGAGTTTAACAAAAGGCCAGAGAAGGGACCGAGAGAGGATGGTGAGAGACAGAGAGAGAGAGAGAGGAGGGAGAGAAGGGGGGGACAAAGAGAGGGGACAAGGGGAGAG
>NW_026575804.1:0-31104 GCF_028641065.1 Leucoraja erinaceus | reverse complement strand
CGGCCTACCAGGCGATCCCCCGCACACTAACACTAGCCATCAGGAATGACCTATTGCCATAGAGAAGTGCATAGAAGGTTCACCTACTGATCCTGTGTGCAGGCTTGCTATGAAAGTAACATCCGATTGATTTTCTTCCGCCTGCTGCTGCATGCCCTCCTTTCAATGATGATGTACCAGGACACCCAGTCTCGCTGCATCTCCCCTCCCCCCTACACCTCCCTCCCCATCAATGCAAGTTTGTGTCCTCTTCCCAATTTCCTGCGGACAAGCAGAATATCACTATATTTTTCTCTTGCCATGAGGAGGTAGGGAGGAGGGGAGGGGAGGGAGGGTAGTAGGAAGGGCGGGGCTGGGCGGGGTGGGGTTGGTGTGAAAAATACATACGTGGCCTAGGTCGCTCCATCGCAGTCTCCGATCCTGTAACTTCTTCATCGCGCATCGCCACGTTTTCGTTTTTTCTGCAAATATGGACCAAAGCCGGTCAGATAGCTGATTTGGCACGCTATCCAACATTACCCTCTACCGTAGTCCCACCTAGATACACACAACGGAAACGGCCCGTCGACCAACTAGAGTCCATTCTCCCTCTAGATCACTCGTGTGGAAACTGGTCTAGTCATAGTCTATTTATTGTCATTGGAGGACCCCTGGAGGTCCAATGAAATGATGCCGTTTCTGCAGAAGCAGCCACTACAATTACACACCAATAGACCCTAAGGTCAAGCACAACATAATTACATTTACATAACATCCATCACATAGCTGTGATGGAAGGCCAAAAAAACTTGTCTCTCCACTGCACTGCTCCCCCCACCCCCGCGATGTCAGAGTCAAGTCCAAATCCCCCGCTGGCGATGGCGATTGGTCCCGCGGGCATTAAACCGCCGCCGGGTGATGTGCCGATGTCGCACACCGGGTCCTTGGTGGTTGAGCCCCCCTGCTTGCGCTCCCGCAATTCCGCTGCCATTCCAACCGCGCGGCAGTGATGTAGGCCCCGCTGCCCGGAGCTCTTCGACACCCCGAAACTGCGGGCGGGAAGTTCGCTTGTTGCAGGAGCCCCGAAAGCGTGTCTACCCGCCATTGGACCCGCGTGCTCCCAGTGCCCCGCCTTCCTCCAGACCCGCAGTAGCAGCCTCCGCAGCAGCAGCGGCAGCGCTCCATCACCGCTCCACTCATCTCCAGTACTTCGTTCCAGCCTCCGCTCGGTGCGGTGGATCTGCACCATAGTCCCCTGCTTCTTCCTGTTGGCGGCCGCTCCTCGTGTATGCACAGCCCCAACGCCCGATACCCGACGAGAAAAGGTTCGGGTCTCCAGTGGCGTGGGAGAGATTTAAAGTGTCCCCCCCTCCCTCCCACCCCACCCCCGCCCCCCCCCCACACACCACCACAACATAAATCCACAAAACAGACATAAACACAGACAAAAAATAATAAAACGCGAGGACAGGCTGCAGAGGCCGCTGCTGACAGAAGTCGCGCCGCCTACCGAACATGCCCAATCATCTACGCTAGTCCCACCTAGAGACACACAACATAGAAACAGGCCCTTCGGCCCAACTAGAGTCCATTCTAGTCCCATCTAGAGTCACTCAGTGTGGAAACTGGCCCTTCTAGTCCCATCTAGAGTCACTCAGTGTGGAGTGTGGACACAGGCCCTTCTAGTCCCATCTAGAGTCACTCAGTGTGGAAACAGGCCCTTCTAGTCCCATCTAGAGTCACTCAGTGTGGAAACAGGCCCTTCTAGTTCCATCTAGAGTCACTCAGTGTGGAAACTGGCCCTTCTAGTCCCATCTAGAGTCACTCAGTGTGGAAACAGGCCCTTTGGCCCAACTAGAGTCCCATCTAGAGTCACTCAGTGTGGAAACAGGCCCTTCTAGTCCCATCTAGAGTCATCTAGAGTCACTCAGTGTGGAAACTGGCCCTTCTAGTCCCATCTAGAGTCACTCAGTGTGGAAACTGGCCCTTCTAGTCCCATCTAGAGTCACTCAGTGTGGAAACAGGCCCTTTAGGCCCAACTCACTCAGTGTGGAAAGCCCAAATCCCATCTAGAGTCACTCAGTGTGGAAACAGGCCCTTTGGCCCAACTAGAGTCCCATCTAGAGTCACTCAGTGTGGAAACAGGCCCTTCGACCCAACTTCCCCACACTAGCCAACATGCCCCATCTACACTAGTCCCACCTAGTTACGTTCAGTAAATGATGAACAAGGACCCCCAGATCCCGTTGTACTTCCCCTTTTCCCAACTTGACACCATTTAGATATTAACCTGGTGAACCTACGCTGGGCTCCCTCAATAGCAAGAATGTCCTTCCTCAAATTAGGAGACCAAAACTGTACGCAATACTCCAGGTGTGGTCTCACCAAGACCCTGTACAACTGCAGAAGGACCTCCTTGCTCCTAGACTAGACTCCTCTTGTTATGAAGGCCAACAGGCCAAAACTGCACACAATACTCCAGGTGTGGTCTCACCAAGACCCTGTACAACTGCAGTAGAACCTCCCTGCTCCTATACTCAAATCCTTTTGCTATGAATGCTAACATACCATTCGCTTTCTTCACTGCCTGCTGCACCAGCATGCCTACTTTTAATGACTGGTGTACCATGACACCCAGGTCTCGTTGCATCTTCCCCCTTTCCTAATCGGCCACCATTCAGATAATAGTCTACTTTCTTGTTTTTGCCACCAAAGTGGATAACCTCACATTTATCCACATTAGACTGCATCTGCCATGCTTCTGCCCACTCACCCCCCAACATATCCCAGCATCTTCCCCCTTTCCTAATCGGCCACCATTCAGATAAAAGATTAGGAGACCATTACTGTACGCAATACTCCAGGTGTGGTCTCACCAAGACCCTGTACAACTGCAGTAGAACCTCCCTGCTCCTATACTCAAATCCTTTTGTTATGAAGGCCAACAGGCCAAAACTGCACACAATACTCCAGGTGTGGTCTCACCAAGACCCTGTACAACTGCAGAACAACCTCCCTGCTCCTATACTCAATTCCTTTTGTTATGAAGGCCAACAGGCCAAAACTGCACACAATACTCCAGGTGTGGTCTCGCCAGGGCCCTGTACAACTGCAGAAGGACCTCTTTGCTCCTATACTCAACTCCTCTTATTATGAAGGCCAACAGGCCATTGGTTTTCTTCACTGCCTGCTGTACCTGCATGCTTACTTTCATAGACTGATGAACAAGGACCCCCAGATCCCGTTGTAATTCCCCTTTTCCCAACTTGACACCATTTAGATATTAACCTGGTGAACCTACGCTGGGCTCCCTCAATAGCAAGAATGTCCTTCCTCAAATTAGGGGACCAAAACTGCACACAATACTCCAGGTGTGGTCTCACCAGGGCCCTGTACAACTGCAGAAGGACCTCCTTGCTCCTAGACTAGACTCCTCTTGTTATGAAGGCCAACAGGCCAAAACTACACACAATACTCCAGGTGCGGTCTCACCAAGACCCTGTACAACTGCAGTAGAACCTCCCTGCTCCTATACTCAAATCCTTTTGTTATGAAGGCCAACAGGCCAAAACTGCACACAATACTCCAGGTGTGGTCTCACCAAGACCCTGTACAACTGCAGTAGAACCTCCCTGCTCCTATACTCAAATCCTTTTGCTATGAATGCTAACAACCATTCGCTTTCTTCACTGCCTGCTGCACCTGCATGCCTACTTTTAATGACTGGTGTACCATGACACCCAGGTCTCGCTGCATCTCTCCCTTTCCCAATCGGCCACCATTTAGATAATAGTCTGCTTTCCTGTTTTTGCCACCAAAATGGATAACCTCACATTTATCCACATTAGACTGCATCTGACATGCTTCTGCCCACTCACCCCCCAACATATCCCAGCATCTTCCCCCTTTCCTAATCGGCCACCATTCAGATAAAAGATTAGGAGACCAAAACTGTACGCAATACTCCAGGTGTGGTCTCACCAAGACCCTGTACAACTGCAGTAGAACCTCCCTGCTCCTATACTCAAATCTTTTTGTTATGAAGGCCAACAGGCCAAAACTGCACACAATACTCCAGGTATGGTCTCACCAAGACCCTATACAAGTGCAGAAGGACCTCTTTGCTCCTATACTCAACATCTCTTGTTATGAAGGCCAACAGGCCAAAACTGCACACAATACTCCAGGTGTGGTCTTGCCAGGGCCCTGTACAACTGCAGAAGGACCTCTTTGCTCCTGTACTCGACTCCTCTTGTTATGAAGGCCAACAGGCCATTGGCTTTCTTCACTGCCTCTCCTCTACTCCCCTCTGCTCTCCTCCCTCCCCTCTCCTCCCGTCTCCTCCCCTCTCCTCCCCTCCCCTCTCCTATCCTCTCCTCCCCTCTCCTCCCCTCTCCTCTCCTCCCCTACCCTCTCCTCTCCTCTCCTCTCCTCTCCTCTCCTCTCCTCTCCTCTCCTCCCATCTCCTCCCCTCCCCCTCCCCTCCCCTCCCCTCTCCTCCCCTCATCCTCCTCACAGTTCACACTGCCACCCAGCTTTGTGTCATCTGCAAATTTGCTAATGTTACTTTGAATCCCTTCATCTAAATCATTGATGTATATTGTAAATAGCTGTGGTCTCACCAGGGCCCTGTACAACTGCAGAAGGACCTATTTGCTCCTGTACTCAACTCCTCTTGCTATGAAGGCCAACAGGCCAAAACTGCACACAATACTCCAGGTGTGGTCTCACCAAGACCCTGTACAACTGCAGTAGAACCTCCCTGCTCCTATACTCAAATCCTTTTGTTACGAAGGCCAACAGGCCAAAATTGCATACAATACTCCAGGTGTGGTCTCACCAAGACCCTGTACAACTGCAGAAGGACCTCTTTGCTCCTGTACTCGACTCCTCTTGTTATGAAGGCCAACAGGCCATTCGCTTTCTTCACTGCCTGCTGTACCTTCGCTAACTCTCTATCTAATGGGCTTTTTTCCCCCCAACACTTTCCTGCACTATCACAACTCTTTCTCTCTCTCTTCATTCCTATCTCTCTTGAAGCTCAAAAAATACATAGAAACATAGAAATTAGGTGCAGGAGTACAGGCCATTCGGCCCTTCGAGCCTGCTCCATTCGCCATTCAATATGATCATGGCTGATCATCCAACTCAGTATCCCGTACCTGCCTTCTCTCCATACCCCCTGATCCCTTTAGCCACAAGGGCCACATCTAACTCCCTCTTAAATATAGCCAATGAACTGTGTGGCCTCAACTACCCTCTGTGGCAGAGAGTTCCAGAGATTCACCACTCTCTGTGTGAAAAAAGTTCTTCTCATCTCGGTTTTAAAGGATTTCCCCCTTATCCTTAAGCTGTGACCCCTTGTCCTGGACTTCCCCAACATCGGGAACAATCTTCCTGTATCTAGCCTGTCCAACCCCTTAAGAATTTTGTAAGTTTCTATAAGATCCCCCCCTCAATCTCCTAAATTCTAGAGAGTATAAACCAAGTCTATCCAGTCTTTCTTCATAGGACAGTCCTGACATCCCAGGAATCAGTCTGGTGAACCTTCTCTGCACTCCCTCTATGGCAATAATGTCCTTCCTCAGATTTGGAGACCAAAACTGTACGCAATACTCCAGGTGTGGTCTCACCAAGACCCTGTACAACTGCAGTAGAACCTCCCTGCTCCTAGACTCAAATCCTCTATGGCAAGAATGTCCTTCCTCAGATTAGGGGACCAAAACTGTACGCAATACTCCAGGTGTGATCTCACCAAGACCCTGTACAACTGCAGTGTAGTTGAAGGGGTACAACATAATGTAATGAGATATATATGGCGTGTATTAATGTAACTTATTTGTTCTTCTAACAAAGTTACAGTATCGTGTCGTAATCTATCCGTTACCATCAATTAAGATCTTGATTTTCTTCACAATCTCTTCCATTTCCGGGCCGACTTTCCTCCCTAAAACATAATAGATTTATCGATAATTGCTGGAGTTTAGAAGGATGAGAGGAAGGGAGGGGGGGGGGGGTCTTATCGATAAACATTTTTAGGATGAGAGGAAGGGGGGAGGGGGGGGATTGGACCTTTCTAGAGGCAGGAATGAAACTTTCCCGATGTTGGGTGGGGGGGGGGAGTAAAAAATTGCCTGGAAAAGCCATTGAGCCAGATGGGATAGTATTTAAGAGGGAACTGCAGATGCTGGCGAATTGAAGGTTACACAAAAAAGCTGGAGAAACTCAGCGGGTGCAGCAGCATCTATGGAGCGAAGGAATATAGGCACGTTTTTCGGGCCGAAGGTTTTGAAGAAGGTTTTCGGCCCGAAACGTCGCCTATTTCCTTCGCTCCATAGATGCTGCTGCACCCGCTGAGTTTCTCCAGCTTTTTTGTGTAACCTGGGATAGTATGGTGGCTGTGGGCTGAACAACCTTCTCTCCCCCTCTCCTCCTCTCTCCCTCACTCTCCCCTTTCTCCCCCCTATCGTTCTCTCTCTTTCTCCCCCTCTTTCTCTCTCCCTATCCCCTTCTCTCTCTCTCCCTCCGTCTCTCTCTCTCTCTCCCTCCTCCTCTCTCTCTCTCCCTCTCTCTCTCTCTCTCCCTCTCTCTCCCTCTCTCTCTCCCCCCTCTCCCTCTCTCTCTCTCCTCTCCCTCTCTCCCTCTCTCCCCCTCTCTCTCTCCCCTCCCCCTCTCTCCCCCTCTGTGGCTGAACTCTCCTCTCTCTCCCTCCTCTCCCCTCCCTCTCCCCTCCTCCTCTCTCCACCCTCCCTCTCCTCTCTCTCCCTCCCTCCCTCTCTTTCTCTCTCCTCTCTCTCTCCCTCTCCTCTCCTCTCTCCCTCTTCCCTCTCTCTCCCCTCTCTCTCTCTCCCTCTCTCTCTCTCTCTCCCTCTCTCTCCCTCATCCTCCCTCTCTCCCTCCTCCTCTCTCTTCCCATCTCCCCATTCTCTTCCTCCGTCTCCCTAGCTGCCTCTCCTCTCCTCTCCCTCCTCCCTCTCTCTCCTCCTCCCCCTCTTCTCTTTTCCTCTCCCTCCCTCTCCTCCTTCCCTCTCTCTCTCTCTCTCCTCCTCCCCCCCCCCCTCTTCTCCCCTCCTTCCTCCTCTCTCTCCTCCCTCACCTCTCCTCTCTTCTCTCTCCTCCCTCTCTCCCTCCCCCCTCTCTCCTCTCCTCAGACTCCTTCCTCACTTCTCTCTCTCCCCCTCTCTCACTTCCTCCTCCCCTCAACTGTGCCTTCTGCCCCCCTCCTCTATGTCCAAATCTCTTCTTCTCTATCCTTCTTTCTGGGCTGAACTCCCTCTCCTCTCCCCCTCTCCCTCTCCCTCTCTCTCTTCCTCCCCTCCTCCTCTCCTCCCACACTCCCCCTTCTCTCTTCCCCCCTCTCCTCCCTCTCTCTCTCCCTCCTCTCTCGTCTCTCTCCACCTCCCTCTCCTCTCCTTCTCCTCTCCCTCTTCTCTCTTCCTCTCTCCTCACTCCTCTCCTCTTTCCTCTCCTCTCTCCCTCTCTCCTCCCTCACCTCCCTCCTCCTTCTCCTCCTCCCCTTTCCTCCTCCCCCTCTCCATCTCTCTCTCCAAAAACCCTTTCTCCCTCTCTGCTCTTCTCCTCCCTTTTCCCTCTCCCTCTCTTTCCATTTTCTTTTCTTTTCCCTTTCCTCTTCTCTCTCTTTCCCCCCTCTCTCTCTCTTCTTCCTCCTCCTCTCTCTCTCCTTCCCTCCCTCTATATCTCTCTCCCTCTCACTCTCTCTTCATCTCTCTTTCTTTCACACCCTCACTCACTCAGTCACTCCCTCAGTCTCTCACTCTCTCACTCTCTCCCTCCCCCTCCCTCTCTCTTCCCCCCTCTTTCTTTCCCTCCCTCCCCCCCCCCCCCCTCTCTCTCTCCCTCTCTCTCCCCCTCCCTCCCTCTCCCTCTCCCTCTCTCTCTCTCTCTCCCCTCTCTCTCTCTCTCTCTCTCTCTCCCTCTCTCACTGTCTCTCTCTCTCTCTCTCTCTCTCTCCTTCCCTCCCTCTCCTCCCTCCCTCTCCTTCCTCTTTCTCTCCTCTCTCTATCCCCTCTTCTTTCTCCTCCTCTCCCTCCTCTCTTTCTCTTCCTCCTTCACTTCACCATATCAAATTAGCTAGTATGAGGGGGCTCCTTTCTGGCCTCTTTCTCTCTTCTGCTTCCCCATTCTCCCTTCAGAGATTTATCCTACCTGATCATAACTCCTCCTTCCCCGTACCTGCCTTCTCTCCATACCCCTCCCCTGATCCCCTTCCCCCCCTCCTATAGATTCCACATCTCCCTCCCTCTTCTCTAGACAATGGACCTGGCCTCCAACCCCCCTCTGTGGTCAGAGAGTTCCCCTCTCTCCCTCTCACCTTTCCCCTCTCACTCCCTCCCCTCCTTCTCTCTCTCCTCTCTCTCCCTTTTCCTCCCTCCCCCTCCCCTCCCCCATCCTCTCCCTCCTTCTCTCTTCTCTTCACTGTCCCCCCTTCCCTTCCCTCCCTTCCCTCTTCCTCTCCTCCTCCTCTCTCTCCTCCCTCCCTCTTTCCTCTCCTCCCCTCTTCCTTTTCTTCCCCTCTCCTCTCCCCTCCCCCCTCTGTCTCCTCCTCTTCCTCTTTCTCTCTCCCCTATAAAACTCCTCTCCTCTCCAGTCTTCCTTCATCTGACCCTCTCCTCTTCCTCCCTCCCTCAGTCTCTCCTCCTTCTCCTCTGCACTCCCTCTCTCTCCTCTCCTGTCTCTTTCCTCTTCCCTCTCTCTCCCCTTTTTTTACCTCCCCTCTCCTCCCTCCTTCTTCCAAGACCCTCTCAACTCACCCTCCACAACCCCCCTCCCCTGCTCCCTCCCTCTCTCTCCTCTTTGCTCCTCTCAATGTTCCCTCCCCTTCCTCCTCCTCACTCATCTCTCTGCCCAAAAAACCCCTACCAAATGTCAAAAAACAGAGGAAAACACCGAAAACCCATGACTAAATGGGCTAGTATGGGGGGGCTGTGGGCCGGGTGGCCTCTTTCTATGCTTTTTCTCCATTTTCCCTTTCCTCCCTCCTCCTCCCCTCTCCTCCTCTCGCCCCCCATAAAAAACCTATATATGAGTTTAAAAACATGAAAATCTCTCCTCTCCTGGGCTCTCCCTGGGGGCTCTCCCGAGTTCCTCATTTTCCTTCCCTTTTTCCTCCTTTTTCTTCCTTCTTCCCTTCCTCTCTCTCCCCCTCCCCTCCTCCTCCTCCACTCTTCTCTGCCCTGAAACCCTACATATTCAAAAAAACAGAGGGAAAACACGAAAACCCATGACTAAATGGGCTAGTATGGGGGGCTGTGGGCTGAGTGGCCTCTTTCTTTGCTCTTTCTTCATTTTCCCTTCCCTCCCTCCTCCTCTTTCTTCTTCCTCCTCTCCCTCTCCATCCCTACCCACAAAAAAACCAACAATATGAGACAAAGAAACAGGAAAACCCATGACTAAATGGGCTAGTATGGGGGCTGTGGGCCGAGTGGCCCTCTTTCTTCATTTTCCCTTCCCTCCCTCCTCCTCTTCCTTCTTCCTCCTCTCCCTCTCCATCCCTACCCACAAAAAATCCAACAATATGAGTCAATAAACAGGAAAACCCATTACTAAATGGGCTAGTATGGGGGCTGTGGGCCGGGTGGCCTCTTTCTATGCTTTTTCTTCATTTTCCCTTCCCTCCCTCCTCCTCTTTCTTCTTCCTCCTCTCCCTCTCCATCTCTACCCACAAAAAACCCACAATATGAGTCAAAACTAAATACTAAATGTGAGTCAATAAACAGGAAAACCCATTACTAAATGGGCTAGTATGGGGGGCTGTGGGCCGAGTGGCCTCTTTCTTCATTTTCCCTTCCCTCCCTCCCTCTCTCCTCCTCCTCCACTCATTCTCTGCCCAAAAAAACCCTACAAATGTCAAAAAAACAGAGGGAAAACACGAAAACCCATGACTAAATGGGCTAGTATGGGGGGGGCTGTGGGCCGAGTGGCCTCTTTCTATGCTTTTTCTCCATTTTCCCTTTCCTCCCTCCTCCTCTTTCTTCTTCCTCCTCCCCCTCTCCATCTCTGCCCCACAACAAACCCACAATATGAGTCAAAACCCAGGAAAACCCATGACTAAATGGGCTAGTATGGGGGTCTGTGGGCCGAGTGGCCTCTTTCTTCATTTCCCCTTCCCTCCCTCCTCCTCCTCCACTCATTCACTGCCCAAAAAAACCCTACAAATGTCAAAAAAACAGAGGGAAAACATGAAAAACCAATTGAGACCAATGGGCTAGTATGGGGGGCTGTGGTCCGAGTGGCCTTTTTCTTCATTTCCCCTTCCCTCCCTCCCTCCTCCTCCTTTCTTCTTCCTCCTCTCCCTCTCCATCCCTACCCACAAAAAATCCAACAATATGAGTCAAAACTAAATACTAAATGTGAGTCAATAAACAGGAAAACCCATTACTAAATGGGCTAGTATGGGGGGGCTGTGGGCCGAGTGGCCTCTTTCTTGGCTTTTTCTTCATTTCCCCTTCCCTCCTCCTCCTCCTCCACTCATTCTCTGCCCTGAAAAACCCTACATATGTCAAAATAACAGAGGGAAAACACGAAAACCCATGACTAAATGGGCTAGTATGGGGGGCTGTGGGCTGAGTGGCCTCTTTCTTTGCTCTTTCTTCATTTTCCCTTCCCCTCCCTCCTCCTCCTCCACTCATTCTCTGCCCAAAAAAACCCTACAAATGTCAAAAAAACAGAGGGAAAACACGAAAACCCATGACTAAATGGGCTAGTATGGGGGGCTGTGGGCCGAGTGGCCTCTTTCTTTCTTCACTTTCCCTTCCCTCTCTCCTCATTCTCTGCCCAAAAAACCCCTACATATGTCAAAAAACAGAGGGAAAACACGAAAAACCATTGAAACGAGTGGGCTAGTATGGGGGTCTGTGGTCCGAGTGGCCTTTTTCTTCATTTCCCCTTCCCTCCCTCCTCCTCTTCCTTCTTCCTCCTCTCCCTCTCCATCCCTACCCACAACAAACCCACCAAATGAGTCAAAAAACAGGAAAACTCATTACTAAATGGGCTAGTATGGGGGGCTGTGGGCCGAGTGGCCTCTTTCTTTGCTCTTTCTTCATTTTCCCTCCCCTCCCTCCTCCTCTTTCTCCCTTCCTCCTCCTCCCCTCTCCATCCCTACCCACAAAAAACCCAACAATATGAGTCAAAAAACAGGAAAACCCATGACTAAATGGGCTAGTATGGGGGGCTGTGCGCCGAGTGGCCTCTTTCTTCATTTCCCCTTCCCTCCCTCCCTCTCTCCTCCTCCTCCACTCATTCTCTCCATCCCTACCCACAAAAAAACCAACAATATGAGTCAAATAGCAGGAAAACCCATTGCAAATGTCAAAAAAACAGAGGGAAAACAGGAAAACCCATGACTAAATGGGCTAGTATGGGGGCCTGTGGGCCGAGTGGCCTCTTTCTTCATTTTCCCTTCCCTCCCTCCCTCTCTCCTCCTCCTCCACTCATTCACTTGCCCAAAAAAACCCCACATATGTCAAAAAACAGAGGGAAAGCACGAAAAACCAATTGAGACCAGTGGGCTAGTATGGGGGCTGTGGGCCGAGTGGCCTATTATTTCACGGTAGAGCGCCGCTCGACCCGACGTTGTGTCCGTGAGGGTCCGGGGAGCAATAATCCGGTGAGTCCGGGGTCGCCCGGGGGGCGTTAGACCCGGTAAACGGCGCTTCCGTCGCCGCCGCCATCGTCGCCCCCTCACCCATCGCCTCCATCTTGTCGTCTCTGTGGAGGAGGAGGGAGGGAGGGGGCGGGACTAAGGAGGAGGCGGGACTTTCTCTCCGACCTCAGCCAATGGGAGCGAGGAATGAGTGAGCGACAGCTGTGGGGACCAATAGGAGCGAGGGATGTGTGATCGACAGCTGGTTCGGCCAATGGAATCGACGCTCTCCCCACCCCGCCCCCTGAAGGGCGTGACGTTGTGGAGGGCGGGACTTTCTCTCCGAACTCAGCCAATAGAGGTGAGGATTGTGTGACCGACAGCTGGGACGACCAATGGGAGATCGACATACCGGACTGACGGGGCGGGTCAACCAATAGAGTCGACGCTCTCCCTCCCCGCCCCCTGAAGGGCGTGACGTTACTCGAAGGCGGGACTTTCTCTCTCAGAACTCAGCCAATGGAGGCGAGGATTGGATGAGCGACAGTTCTAGGGACCAATAGGAGCGAGGAATGTGTGACCGACAGCTGTGGGGACCAATAGGAGCGAGGAATGTGTGACCGACAGTTCTAGGGACCAATGGGAGCCCGGGGAGGCGGGACTAACTGTTAGCTTCGGCCAATAGCATCGACGCTCTCCCTCCCCGCCCCCTAAAGGGCGTGACGTTGTGGAAGGCGGGACTTTCTCTCCAGTCTCAGCCAATGGGAGCGAGGAATGTGTGACCGACAGCTGTAGTGACCAATGGGAGCTCAGGGAGGCGGGATTGAGGGGCGGATCAACCAATAGCATCGACGCTCTCCCTCCCCGCCCCCTGAAGGGCGTGACGTTGTGGAGGGCGGGACTTTCTCTCCAGTCTCAGCCAATGGGAGCGAGGAATGTGTGACCGACAGCTGTGGGGACCAATGGGAGGGAGGAATGTGGGGCCGGGAACTCGGGTAGATCAAGGGGGGCCCGGGGAGGTGGGAATGAGGGGCGAATCAACCAATAGCGTCGACGCTCTCCCTCCCCGCCCCCTGAAGGGCGTGACGTTGTGGAGGGCGGGACTTTCTCTTCAGTCTCAGCCAATGGGAGGCGAGGATTGGGTGAGCGACAGCTGTGGGGACCAATAGGAGCGAGGGATGTGTGACCGACAGTTGTAGTGACCAATGGGAGCCCGGGGAGGCGGGACTGACGGGCGGGTCAACCAATAGCGTCGACGCTTTCTCCCTCCCCGCCCCCTGAAGGGCCTGACGTTACTCGAAGGCGGGACTTTCTCTCCAGTCTCAGCCAATGGAGGCGAGGAATGTGTGAGCGACAGCTGTAGGGACCAATGGGAGCGAGGAATGTGTGAGCGACAGCTGTAGGGACCAATGGGAGCCCGGGTGGGCGGGACTGACGGGCGAATCAACCAATAGAGTCGACGCTCTCCCTCCCCGCCCCCTGTAGGGCGGGACTTTCTCTCCGGATTCAGCCAATAGGAGGCGAGGATTGTGTGACCGACAGCTGTAGAGACCAATAGGAGCGAGGAATGTGTGACCGACAGCTCGGGACGACCAATGGGAGCCCGGGGAGGCGGGACTGAGGGGCGGATCAACCAATAGCATCGACGCTCTCCCACCCCGCCCCTTATAAGGCGTGACGTTGTGGAAGGCGGGACTTTCTCTCCGAACTCAGCCAATGGGGGCGAGGATTGTGTGACCGACAGCTGTACGGACCAATAGGAGCGAGGATTGTGTGACCGACAGTTCTAAGGACCAATGGGAGCGTAGGATTGAGTGACCGACAGTTCTAGTGACCAATGGGAGCCCGGGGAGGCGGGATTGAGGGGGCGGATCAACCAATAGCGTCGACGCTCTCCCATCCCGCCCCCTAAAGGGCGTGACGTTGTGGAGGGCGGGACTTTCTCTCCAGTCTCAGCCAATGGAGGCGAGGATTGAGTGAGCGACAGTTCTAAGGACCAATGGGAGCGAGGAATGTGTGACCGACAGCTGTGGGGACCAATGGGACCCCGGGTGGGCGGCACTAACGGGGCGGGTCAACCAATAGCGTCGACGCTCTCCCTCCCCGCCCCCTGAAGGGCGTGACGTTTGCAAAGGCGGGACTTTCTCTCCAGACTCAGCCAATGGAGGCGAGGATTGAGTGACCGACAGTTCTAAGGACCAATAGGGGCGAGGGATGTGTGACCGACAGCTGTGGGGGCCAATGGGAGCCCGGGGGAGGCGGGACTAACTGTTAGCTTCGGCCAATAGCATCGACGCTCTCTCTCCCCGCCCCATAAAGGGCGTGACGTTGTGGAAGGCGGGACTTTCTCTCCGAACTCAGCCAATAGGAGCGAGGATTGTGTGAGCGACAGCTGTGGGGCCAATGGGAGCGAGGATTGTGTGACCGACAGTTGTAGGGACCAATGGGAGCCCGGGTGGGCGGCACTGACGGGGCGAGTCAACCAATAGCATCGACGCTCTCCCACCCCGCCCCTTGTAGGGCGTGACGTTGCTCGAAGGCGGGACTTTCTCTCCAGTCTCAGCCAATGGAGGCGAGGATTGGGTGACCGACAGCTGTAGGGACCAATAGGAGCGAGGGATGTGTGAGCGACAGTTCTAAGGACCAATGGGAGCTCAGGGAGGCGGGACTGACGGGGCGGGTCAACCAATAGAGTCGACGCTCTCCCTTCCCCGCCCCCTAAAGGGCGTGACGTTGTGGAAGGCGGGACTTTCTCTCCAGTCTCAGCCAATGGAGGCGAGGATTGGGTGACCGACAGCTGTAGGGACCAATAGGAGCGAGGAATGTGTGACCGACAGCTGTAGGGACCAATAGGAGCGAGGATTGGGTGACCGACAGTTCAGGGGACCAATGGAGCGAGGAATGTGTGACTGACAGCACCAATGGGAGCCCGGGTGGGCGGCACTGACGTTACTCGAAGGCGGGACTTTCTCTCCACACTCAGCCAATGGAGGCGAGGAATCAGCGACCGGCCAGCATTGGGCTAGTATGGCCTCGATGGGCCGAATGGCCTGTTTCCGCGCTGTATTCCCGAACCGAACGAACCCGCACGCACGCCTTCGGGCGGGAGAGCACGCAAACTCCGTACAGACAGCGCCCGTGGATTTCCGAAGTCTACAGAGAGATTTAAGTCATTTTTGGAAGAGCGGGCTGAAAGATGGCAGATGGTGTTTAATGCTGATAAGTGTGAGGTGCTACATCTTGGCAGGACAAATCAAAATAGGACGTACATGGTAAATGGTAGGGAATTGAAGAATACAGTTGAACAGGGACAACATGTACAACAATATATATTAATGATCTGGACGAGGGAATTGAAGGCAATATCTCCAAGTTTGCGGATGACACGAAGCTGGGGGGCAGTGTTAGCTGTGAGGAGGATGCTAGGAGACTGCAAGGTGACTTGGATAGGCTGGGTGAGTGGGCAAATGTTTGGCAGATGCCGTATAATGTGGATAAATGTGAGGTTATCCATTTTGGTGGCAAAAACAGGAAAGCAGACTATTATCTAAACGGTGGCCGATTGGGAAAGGGGGAGATGCAGCGAGACCTGGGTGTCATGGTACACCAGTCATTGAAGGTAGGCATGCAGGTGCAGCAGGCAGTGAAGAAAGCCAATGGTATGTTAGCTTTCATAGCAAAAGGATTTGAGTATAGGAGCAGGGAGGTTCTACTGCAGTTGTACAGGGTCTTGGTGAGACCACACCTGGAGTATTGCGTACAGTTTTGGTCTCCAAATCTGAGGAAGGACATTCTTGCCATAGAGGGAGTGCAGAGAAGGTTCACCAGACTGATTCCTGGGATGTCAGGACTGTCTTATGAAGAAAGACTGGATAGACTTGGTTTATACTCTCTAGAATTTAGGAGATTGAGGGGGGATCTTATAGAAACTTACAAAATTCTTAAGGGGTTGGACAGGCTAGATGCAGGAAGATTGTTCCCCGATGTTGGGGAAGTCCAGGACAAGGGGTCACAGCTTAAGGATAAAGGGGAAATCCTTTAAAACCGAGATGAGAATAACTTTTTTCACACAGAGAGTGGTGAATCTCTGGAACTCTCTGCCACAGAGGGTAGTCGAGGCCACAGTTCATTGGCTATATTTAAGAGGGAGTTAGATGTGGCCCTTGTGGCTAAGGGGATCAGGGGGTATGGAGAGAAGGCAGGTACGGGATACTGAGTTGGATGATCAGCCATGATCATATTGAATGGCGAATGGTGCAGTCTCGAAGGGCCGAATGGCCTACTCCTGCACCTAATTTCTATGTTTCTATGAGAGATTTAGGCCATTTTGGAAGAGCGGGCTGAAAGATGGCAGATGGAGTTTAATGCTGATAAAATGTGAGGTGCTACACCTTGGCAAGACAAATCAAAATAGGACGTACATGGTAAATAGAAACATAGAAACATAGAAATTAGGTGCAGGAGTAGAGGCCATTCGGCCCTTCGAGCCTGCACCATTCGCCATTCAATATGATCATGGCTGATCATCCAACTCAGTATCCCGTACCTGCCTTCTCTCCATACCCCCTGATCCCTTTAGCCACAAGGGCCACATCTAACTCCCTCTTAAATATAGCCAATGAACTGTGTGTGGCCTCAACTACCTTCTGTGGCAAAGAGTTCCACAGATTCACCACTCTCTGTGTGAAAAAAAGTTCTTCTCATCTCGGTTTTAAAGGATTTCCCCCTTATCCTTAAGCTGTGGCCCCTTGTCCTGGACTTCGGGAACAATCTTCCTGCATCTAGCCATCTAAGTTTCTATAAGATCCCCTCTCAATCTCCTAAATTCTAGAGAGTATAAACCAAGTCTATCCAGTCTTTCTTCATAAGGCAGGCCTGACATCCCAGGAATCAGTCTGGTGCACCGTCTCTGCACTCCCTCTATGGCAATAATGTCCTTCCTCAGATTTGGAGACCAAAACTGTACGCAATACTCCAGGTGTGGTCTCACCAAGACCCTGTACAACTGCAGTAGAACCTCCCTGCTCCTAGACTCAAATCCTCTATGGCAAAAATGTCTTTCCTCAGATTAGGAGACCAAAACTGTACACAATACCCCAGGTGTGGTCTCACCAAGACCCTGTATAACTGCAGTAGAACCTCCCTGCTCCTATACTCAAATCCTTTTGCAATGAAAGCTAACATACCATTCGCTTTCTTCACTGCCTGCTGCACCTGCATGCCTACCTTCAATGACTGGTGTACCATGACACCCAGGTCTCGCTGCATCTCCCCCTTTCCCAATCGGCCACCAGTGGGGCCAATGGTAGGGAATTGAATAATACAGTTGAACAGAGGGATCTGGGTATAACTGTGCATAGTTCCTTGAAGGTGGAATCTCATATAGATAGGGTGGTAAAGAAAGCTTTTGGTATGCTTGCCTTTATAAATCAGAGCATTGAGTATAGAAGCTGGGATGTAATGTTAAAATTGTACAAGGCATTGGTGAGGTCAATTCTGGAGTATGGTGTACAATTTTGGTCGCCTAATTATAGGAAGGATGTCAACAAAATAGAGAGAGTACAGAGGAGATTTACTAGAATGTTGCCTGGTTTTCAACAACTAAGTTACAGAGAAAGGTTGAATAAGCTAGGTCTTTATTCTCTGGAGTGCAGAAGGTTAAGGGGGGACTTGATAGAGGTCTTTAAAATGATGAGAGGGATAGACAGAGTTGACGTGGATAAGCTTTTCCCACTGAGTCTAGGGAAGATTTCACACAAGAGGACATGACTTGAGAATTAATGGACCTGAAGTTTTTAGGGTAACAGAGGGGGAACTTCTTTACTCAGAGAGTGAATGTAGCGGTGTGGAAATGATCTGGCTTCCAGTGGAAGTGGTGGAGGCATCTTCCTTGGTATCATTTAAAAAATAAAGTGGATAGGGTATGGATGAGAAGGAAATGGAGGGTTATGGTAGGCAGTGGTGAGTGGAGTGCCGCAAGGCTCGGTGTTGGGGCCACAACTGTCCACCATATATATTAATGAGTGGTGAATCTCTGGAACTCTCTGCCACAGAAGGTAGTTGAGGCCACACAGTTCATTGGCTATATTAAAGAGGGAGTTAGATGTGGCCCTTGTGGCAAAAGGGATCAGGGGGTATGGAGAGAAGGCAGGTACGGGATACTGAGTTGGATGATCAGCCATGATCGTATTGAATGGCGAATGGTGCAGGCTCGAAGGGCCGAATGGCCTCTACTCCTGCCCCTATTGTCTATGTTTCTATGTTTCTAAATAGAATTGATTTGATTGCAGTTACTAGTCGGACCAGTAGATGTTGCCTATTGACCATAAGTGCAGACAGAAAGAACTGCAGATGCTGGTTTACACAAAAGGATACAAAGTGGTGGAGTAACTCAGCGGGTCAGGCAGCATCTCTGTGGAGAATGTGTGTGTCAGCGGTTATGGGGAGAAGGCAGGAGAATGGGGTTGGGAGGGCGAGATAGATCGGCCATGATTGAATGGCGGAGTAGACTCGAGGGGCCGAATGGCCTAATTCTGCTCCGATAACCTATAGACTTTCTTTCCCCCAGGCACCATGATCAGTCTTAAGGATAAGGGGGAAATCCTTTAGAACCGAGATGAGGAGAACTTTTTTCACACAGAGAGTGGTGACTCTCTGGAACTCTCTGCCACAGAGGGTAGTTGAGGCCAGTTCATTGGCTATATTTAAGAGGGAGTTAGATGTGGCCCTTGTGGCCAAGGGGATCAGAGGGTATGGAGAGAAGGCAGGTACGGGATACTGAGTTGGATGATCAGCCATGATCATATTGAATGGCGACTGGTGCAGGCTCGAAGGGCCGAATGGCCTACTCCTGCACCTAATTTCTATGTTTCTATATTTCTATGTCTGAAGAAGAGTCCCGTCCTGAAATATCCCCTGTCCACGTTCCCCACAGAGATGCTGCCTGTTTTGGCAATGTTGGCCTTCATAACAAGAGGAGTTGAGTACAGGAGCAAAGAGGCCCTTCTGCAGTTGTACAGGGCCTGGTGAGACCACAACCTTCCCTTCTCTCTCTCTCCTTCCTCTCCTTTCTTCCTTCTCTCTTCCTTCCCTCTCTCTCCTCCCTCTTTTTTTTCCTCTCTTCTTCTCCTCTCTCTCCCCCCTCCTTTTCTTCTTCCTCTTTTCTCTTTCTCTCTCTCTCCTCTCTTCTCTCCTTTTTTTCTTCCTCTTTTCTTCTTTTCTCCTTCTCTCTCTCTTCCCCCTTCCTTTCTTCTCCCTCTCTTCCTTCTTCCCTTTCTTCTCTCTCTTTTTTTCTTCCTTCCTTCTCTCTCTCTCCTCTTCCTCTCTCTTCTCTCTTCCTTCCTCTCCTCTCCCCCTTCCTTTTCTTTCTTTTTTTTCTCTCTTTCCCTTCCTTCTCTCTCTCTTCTTTCCTCTCTCTTCTCCTCTCTCCTCTTCTCCTCCTCTCTCTCCCTTCTTCTTCCTTCCTCTTTCCTCTCCTCTCTTCCCTTCTTTCTCCCTTTCTTCTCTCTTCCCTCTTTTTCTCTCCTCTCTCTCTTCCTTCCTTCCCTCCCTCCCTCCCCCTCTTTTCCTTTCCCCCCTTCTTCCTTTCTTCTCTCCTCTCCCCCTCTCTTCCTCTCTCTCTTCCCTTCTTTCTCTCTCTCTTCCTTCCTCTTCCTCTCCTCCTTCTTTCCTTTCCTCTTCTTCCTTTTCTTCCCCCCTCCTCTCTTCCCTTCCTCTCTCTCTCCTTCCTCTCCCCTCCCTTCCCTTTCTTTCTTCCCCTCTCTTTCCCCTCTCTCCTCTCTCTCTCCTTCTCTTTTTCCTCCCTCCCTCTCTCTTCTTTCTTTCCTTTCCCCCCTCTTTCTCTTTTCCTCTCTCTCTTTTTCCCTTCCTTCCCTCCTTCCCTCTTTCCCCCTCTCTCCCTTCCTCCCTCTCTTTCTTTTCCTCTTCCTCTCTCTTCCTCTCTCTCTCTCCTCCCCTCTCTCTCTCCTTCCCTCCCCTTCCTCTCCCTTCTCCTCCCTCTCTCCCCTCTCTTCTTTTCCTCTCCCCTCCTTTCTCCCTCTCTTCTCTCTCCCCCTCTCTTCTCCCTCTTCTCTCCTTCCTCTCTTCTTCTCTCTCCTCTTCTCTCTCCCTCCCTCTCTCCTCTCTCTCTCTCTTCTCTTCCCTCCCTCTCCTCCTTCTCTTCTTCCCCTTCTTCTCCTCCTCCTCTCTTCTCTTTCTTTCCCCCCTCTTCTTCCCCTTCTCTCTCCCTCCTTCTTCGTCTCTCCCTCTCTTCCTTCTTCTCTCTCTCTCTCTCTCTCCTTCCTCTCTCTTTTCTCCTCCCTCTCTCCCCTCCTCTTCTCTCCTCCTCTCTTCCTCTCTCCTCCTCTCTCTCCCTCCTTCTCCTTTCCTTCCTCTTCTTCTTTCTCTTCCTCTCTCTTCTCTCTTTCCCTCTCTCTCCTCTTCCCCCTTCTCTTTCTTCTTTCTTCTCCTCTCTCTCTCTCCTTCCCTCTCCCTTTCCTCTTCTTCCTTCCTCTCTCCCTTTCTCTCCCTTCTCTCTTTTCCTTTTCCTTCTCTCCTCTCCTCTCCTCTTCTCCCTTCTCCTCCTTCTTCTTCCCCTCCCCTCTTCTCCTCCCCTCTCTTCTCTCTCTCCTCTCCTCTTCTCCCCCTTCCCTCTCTCCTCCCTCTCCCTCCTCCCTCTCCTCTCTTTCTCTCTCTCTCTCCTCCTCTCTCTTCTCCTCCTTCTCTCCTTCCCCTCTTCTTCCTCTCCCTCTTCCTTTCTTCCTCTCTTTCTCTCTCTCTCCTCTCCTTTCCCTTCCTTCCTCTTTCTTCCCCCTCTCCTTTCTCTCTCTCTCCTCTCTCCTCTCCTCCCCTTCTTTCTCTTCTCCTCTCCTCTTCTCCCTCTCTCTCCCTTCCTCCTCTCTCCTCTCCTCCTCTCTCTCTCTCCTCCTCCCTCTCCTCCCCTCTCTCTCCTCCTCTCCTCTCTCCTCTCCTTCCTCTCCCCTCTCCTCTCTTCTCCCTTTCCTCCTCCCTCCTCCTTCTCTCCCCTCTCTCTCCTCCTCCCTCCTTTTCCTCCCTCTCCTCCTCTCCTCTCTCTTCCCTCTTCCTCCTCTCCTTTCCTCCCTCTCTCCTTCTCTCTTCTCTCTCTTTCCTTCCTCCCTTCTCTTCTCCCTTCCTTTTTTTCCTCCTCTCTCTCTCTCTTCTCTCTCTTCCTCTCTCCCCTCTCTTCTTCTTCTCCTCTCCTCCTCCTTTCTCCCTCTCCCTTCTCTCCTCCTCCTCTCTCTTTCCTTTTTCCTCTCCTTCCCCTCTCCTTCTCCCTCTTCTCTCCCTCCTCCCCTCTCTCTCTCTCTCCTCTCTTCCTCTCCTCTTCCCTTCTTTCTCTCCTCCTCTCCCCTTCCTCTCTCTCTCCCCCTCCTTCCCTCTCTCCCCTTCCCTCTCCCTCTCCTCCTCCCCCTTTCTCCCCCTCTTCCCCCTCTCTCTCCTCTTCCTCCTCCCCCCCCTCTCCTTTTTCTCTTTTTTCTCTTCTTCTCTTCCCTCCTCTCTCTCCTCTCTCCTCTCTCTCTCTCCCCCCCTCCCCTCTTTTTCTCCTCCCCCTTCCCTCCTCTCCCTCTCTCTCTCCTCTCTCTTCCTTTCCTCTCCTCCTCTCTCTCTCTCTCTCCTCTTCCCTCTTCCTCTCCCTCTCTTCTCTCCCCTCTCTCTCCCTCCTCTCTTCTCTCCTCTCTTCTCTTTCTTCTCTCCTCCTTCTCCTCCCTCCTTTCCTTCTCCTCTCTTCTCCTTCTCCTCTCCTCTCCTCTTCTCTTCCTCCTCTTTTCTCCTCTCTCTCTTCTCTTCCCCTCTCCCTTCCTCTCTTCTTCTCTCTCTCCTCTCCTCTTTCTTCCTCTCCTCTCCTCTCTTTCTCTCTCCTCTCTCCTCTCCTCCTCTCTCCTCTTTTCCTCTTTTCCCTCCCTCCCCTCTTTCCTCTCTCTTCTCTTTTCTCTCTTCTCTTCTCTTTTCTCTCTCCTTTCTTCCTCTCTCTCTCGTCCCCTCCTTCTCCTCTCTCCTCCCTCTCCTCTCCTTCTCCTCTCCTTCCCTCCTCCCTTTCCTCTCTCTCTCTCTCTCTCTCTCTCTCTCTCTCTCTCTCTCTCTCTCTCTCTCTCTCTCTCTCTCTCTCTCTCTCTCTCTCTCTCTCTCTCTCTCCTCTCTCTCTCCCTCTCTCTCTCTCTCCTTCTCTCTCTCTCTCTCTCTCCTCTCTCCCTCTCCTTCTCTCTCTCTCTCTCTTCCTCTCCTCTCCCTCTCCTCTCCCTCCCCTCTCTCTCCTCTCTCTCCTCTCTTCTTTCTCTCCTTCCTCCTTCTCTCCCTCCTCCTCTTCTCTCTCTTCCTCTCTCTCTCTTCCTCTTTCCTCTCTCTTCCTCCCTTTTTCTCTCCTTCTCTCTCTCCTCTCCTCCTTTCCTCTCCTCTCTCTTTCTTTCTCTCCTCTCCCTTCCCCTCCTCCCCTCCCTTCCCCCCCCCTTCTCTCCTCTCTCTCCCTCTCTCTCCTCTCCTTCTCCCTCTTCCTTCTCCTTCCCCCTTTTTTTCTCCCTTCTTTACAGCCCCTTCTCTCTTTTCTTTCCACTCTATCTCTCCCTTCTCCTTTTCTCTTCCCTTTCCTTTTCTTTCTCTTTCTTCCTCTTTCTTTCTCTCTCCCTCTTTTCATCTGCTCTTCCTCCCCTTCCCTTCCTTCCTTCCTTTCCTTCTCCTCTCTCCCTTCCCTCCTTTCCACCCTCCTTTGTTTCTCTCTCACTTCCCCCCTCTCCGTTCCCACCCGGTCCCACCCGGTCGGGCGCGTATATCGTTGTGTGACGGGGGGGACCGCGTGATTAATCCCGTGTTTGCCGCCCCCGCCCGCCCCCCCAGGGGAGGGAGAAGCAACCAAGATGGCGCAGGCTCTATCCGACGCCGAGTTCGAGCGGATGCAGGTGAGGCCTACACACGCGGAGACGCCTCGACCCCCGGCCCCAGGCGGCCCCCGGCCCCGGCCCAACCCCCTCGCCGTCTCCCAGCCCCCGGCGCCGGCCTGGGGGGCGGAGACCCGCCGAATGTCTCTTTCTTCTGGCGCTAGCCGCCCTTCTCTCATCCCCGGCCTTCCTCGAGTAGCGGCGGCCTCACCCCGGGGAAGGGACGTTCATTGGGCCCTCTCACTGCGGGCGGTTCTGTCCCCCTGCCAATACTGTCCCCCGGTGCCCCCCCCC
Organism: Leucoraja erinaceus; assembly: GCF_028641065.1. Classification (NCBI taxonomy): domain Eukaryota; kingdom Metazoa; phylum Chordata; class Chondrichthyes; order Rajiformes; family Rajidae; genus Leucoraja; species Leucoraja erinaceus. Next base: position 8,361 of record NW_026575804.1, on the reverse strand, counting down.
CCACTCTGTATTCCCCCCCCATACTGTCCCCCCCCTTCTCTCTACACCTGTGTCCACGCTCCCCTCTCTCCCCTCACCTGGATGACACCATTCACCTGTGTATCTCTGTTTTAATCTTGTATAGACTCTATTACATAGTTTCATTCACACGTTAGATTCATTTAAATGTTGTATATTGAGCTATTTGCCTCTTAATATGATTTTATTTATTCATTTAAATGTTTTATATTGAGCATATTGCCTATTAAGTCAATTTATTTATTAATTTATATGTTTTGTATTGAGCTTATTACTTAAGTTATTTTATTTATTCATTTAAATGTTGTATATTGAGCTTATTACCTCTTAAGTCATTTTATTTATTCATTTAAATGTTGTATATTGAGCTTATTACTTCTTAAGTTATTTTATTTATTCATTTAAATGTTGTATATTGAACATATTGCCTATTAAGTCAATTTATTTATTAATTTATATGTTTTGTATTGTACTTATTACTACTTATTTTATTTATACATTTATATGTTTTGTATTGTGCTTATTACTTCTTAAGTTATTTTATTTATACATTTAAATGTTGTATGTTGAGCTTATTGCAACTTAATGTGCAACTGATGTGCTATGACATTAAAATATATTATTAATAATAGTAATAATAATAATATGTCATTTTATTTATTCATTTAAATGTTGTATATTGAGCTTATCACCTATTAAGTCATTTTATTTATTCATTTATATGTTTTATATTGAGCTTATTACCTCTAAATGTGATTTTATTTATTCATTTAAATGTTTTATATTGAGCTTATTACCTATTAAGTCATTTTATTTATTCATTTATATGTTTTATATTGAGCTTATTGCCTCTTAATGTGATTTTATTTATTCATTTAAATGTTTTATGTTGAGCTTATTGCCTATTAATGTGCAACTGATGTGCTATGACAATAAAATATATTATTAATAATAATAATAATATGTCATTTTATTTATTCATTTAAATGTTTTATATTGAGCATATTACCTCTTAAGTGATTTTATTTATTCATTTAAATGTTTTATGTTGAGCTTATTGCCACTTAAAGTGCAACTGATGTGCTATAACAATAAAATATATTATTAATAATAATAATAATATGCCCAGCCCAGTCCCTGTGTGTCCCCCTGCCAATACCCCCCCCACTAAGTCCCCCCCCCCCTCTACACCTGTGTCCACAGGTAGCTCTGACCTCACCTGGATGACACATTCACCTGTGTGATCTGTTTTATCTTGTATAGACTCTATTAGTTTCATTTACACGTTAGATTCATTTAAATGTTGTATATTGAGCTTATCACCTATTAAGTCATTTTATTTATTCATTTATATGTTTTGTATTGAGCTTATTACTTAAGTTATTTTATTTATTCATTTAAATGTTTTATATTGAGCTTATCACCTCTTAAGTCATTTTATTTATTCATTTAAATGTGTTTTATGTTGAGCTTATTGCCTATTAAGTCAATTTATTTATTAATTTATATGAGCTTTTGTATTGTACTTATTACTTCTTAAGTTATTTTATTTATTCATTTAAATGTTGTATATTGAGCTTATTACTTCTTAAGTTATTTTATTTATTCATTTAAATGTTGTATATTGAGCTTATCACCTATAAATGTGATTTTATTTATTCATTTATATGTTGTATATTGTACTTATTACTTCTTAAGTTATTTTATTTATTCATTTAAATGTTGTATGTTGAGCTTATTGCCACTTAAAGTGCAAATGATGTGCTATAACAATAAAAATATATTATTAATAATAGTAATATATATATATTAAGTCAATTTATTTATTAATTTATATGTTTTGTATTGAGCTTATTGCCTATTAAGTGTTTTGAATTGAATTCTGTCTTTACTTTGTGTACTAGTCATGTCTCTACTATTTATTTCATTCCCCTTACATGTGTTTCCTCTACCTGCTAAATGTTTGTAAGGTGTCCTTGAGACTCTTGAAAGGCGCCCATAAATAAAATGTATTATTATTTTTATTAAGTCATTTTATTTATTCATTTAAATGTTTTATGTTGAGCTTATTACCTATTAATGTGCAATGACAAAATATGCCCAGCCCGGTCCCTGTGTGTCCCCCTGCCAATACTGTCCCCCCTCTACACCCCCCTCTGTGTCCCCCTGCCAATACTGTCCCCCCCTCTACACCTGTGTCCACAGGTAGCTCTGACCTCACCTGGATGACACATTCACCTGTGTGATCTGTTTTATCTTGTATAGACTCTTAAATAGTTTCATTTACACGTTAGATTCATTTAAATTTTGTATATATTGAGCTTCTATACCTCTTAATGTTGTCCCCCCTGGTCCCCCTCACACCTGGAGTCTCTGCCCTTGCAGTTTTGGTCCCCTCCTTTGAGGAAGGACATTCTTGCTATTGAGGTTTTCCCCATGCGTAGGTTCACCAGTTTAATTTCCCGGGGATGGCGGGTGACTGTCATATGCTGAGAGAATGTGAGCAGCTGTGGGCTTGTACCCTCTGTGGAGTTTTAGAAGGATGATAGGATATCTCATCTGAAGCATGTATCTCCTTTATTAAGGGTTTTGGGACACACTAGAGGCAGGAAACATGCTTTCCCCCGATGTTGGGGGGAGTCCACACCCACCACCACCCACACTTTTTTCACACACACACCACGCCACTTCCCTTTAAGATCCTCGCCATTTAGAACGTTCTTTCCCTCCCACTTTTTCTCACAGAGATTGGTGAGTTGGAGTCTGTGGATTTCCTTCCCTCTGCCTGTCTCCATTTGTCTGGGATTCCTTTCAAGAGAGAGTTAGATCCTCTCTTAAGATTTCTCCCTGATCATGGGATATGCTGGAGAAGGCAGGAACGGTACTGATTGGGGATGATCATACCGTGATCACTTGAATGGCGGTGCTGGCTGGAAGGTCTAGTGGAGCCACAAATCCTCTGTATTTTTAAGCCAGAGATATCTCTCCCTCTTCTTCCATCAGTGCGGGTGTCAGGGGTTATGGGGAGAAGGCAGGAGAATGGGGTTGGGAGGGAGAGATAGATCAGCCGTGATTGAATAGCGGAGTGGAGTCGATGGGCCGAACGGCCTCATTCTGCTCCTATCACTTATGATCTTATAACATGACGCTGAATGGAGTGTTAGTGAGTCTTGCGTGTGCGTGAGTCGGGGTGTGAAGGGGAAGGAGCTGTCAGTACCTCGGGGTCACCCCTCTCTCTCTCTCTCTCTCCCCCCCCCCTCTCTCACTCCTCCCCTCTCTCACTCTCTCTCTCTCTCTTCCCCCAGGCCCAGCTGTTGGAGCTGAGGACACAGAACTACCAGCTCGCCGACGAACTCCGCAAGCAAAACTCTGGTGAGGGAGGCTGTGTGTGTGTGTGTCTGTGTGTGTCTCTGGTTTGTGTGTGTGTGTGTGTGTGTCTCTCTGTGTGTGTGTGTCTCTCTATGTGTGTGTGTGTCTGTATATGTGTGTGCATGTGAGTGAAAGTAGATTTTGTGTGTGTGTCTCTCTCTGTCTCTCTCTGTCTCTCTCTGTCTCTCTCTCTGTGCTCGCTCTGTCTCTCTCGCTCTCTCTCTCTCTTGTGTGTGTGTGTGTGTCTCTTTGTGTGTGTGTCTCTCTCTGTGTGTCTCTGTGTCTCTGTGTCTGTCTGTCTCTCTCTGTGTCTGTCTGTCTCTGTCTGTCGCTGTGTGTTTGTGTTTCTGCGTGTCTGTGTCTGTGTGTTTGTGTGTGTTTGTGTGTGTGTGTGTGTGTGTGTGTGTGTGTGTGTGTGTGTGTGTGTGTGTGTGTGTGTGTGTGTGTGTGTGTGTGTGTGTGTGTGTGTGTGTGTGTGTGTGTGTGTGTGTGTGTGTGTGTGTGTGTGTGTGTGTGTGTGTGTGTGTGTGTGTGTGTGTGTGTCTGTGTGTGTCTGTGTGTGTGTCTCTCTCTGTGTCTGTGTGTCTGTGTGTGTGTGCGTGTGTGTGTGTCTGTGTGTGTGTGTCTCTGTGTGTGTGTGTGTCTCTGTGTGTGTGTGTGTGTGTGCGTGTGTGTGTCTCTCTGTGTGTGTGTGTCTGTGTGTGACGTGTCTCTGTCTGTGTGTGTGTGTGTGTGGGTGTGTGTGTCCCCCCCCCCCTCCCCCCCTCCCCCCCCCCACCCCCCCTCCTCTCTGCCCCTCTCCTCCTCCTGCAGAGGTCAGCTCGCTGCGTCTGAGATGCACCAACATTGAGAAGGACCTGGCCAAGGCTCAGAAGGTGAGGACCTTCCGTCTCTTCCCCCCCCTCCCCGTCCCCACTCCGCGCTGCACCAAAGGGGGGGATAGGAGGGGGTGGGGGAGCGGAGAGAGAGGTGGAGGACAGAGGGGGAGGGTGGAGGAGAGATGAGAGATAGGGGGAGAGGATCTCTGAGAGATTGTGGGTCAGTCTAGCTGTTCGTCAGCTTCGTTCCCGATGTTGGGGAGGTCCAGGACAAGGGGCCACAGCTTAAGGATAAGGGGGAAATCCTTTAAAACCGAGATGAGAAGAACTTTTTTCACACAGAGTGGTGAATCTCTGGAACTCTCTGCCACAGAGGGTAGTTGAGGCACAGTTCATTGGCTATATTTAAGAGGGAGTTAGATGTGGCCCTTGTGGCTAAAGGGATCAAGGGGTATGGAGAGAAGGCAGGTACAGGATACTGAGTTGGATGATCAGCCATGATCATATTGAATGGCGAATGGTGCAGGCTCGAAGGGCCGAATGGCCTCTACTCCTGCACCTATTGTCTATGTTTCTATGTCACCAGTACAGTGAGGTACAGTGAAAAGCTTTTGTGCAGAAATAAAATGTAACCAAGTATGACCTTTATATGTAAAATGATCCTAGATTTAAAACTCAAGTTACTGAACAGTCCTCCTTATTCTCCTCTCCATCCTCCTCTCCCTCTCCTCCCCTCTCCTCTCCTCTCCTTCCCTCTCCTCCCCTCCCCCCTCCTCTCCTCTGCTCCCCTCTCCTCCCCTCTCCTCTCCCTCTCCTCTCTCCTCTCCCTCTCCTCTCCTCACTCCCCTCCCCTCCCCTCCCCTCTCCTCTCCTCTCTCTCCTCTCCTCTCCTCCCCTCCTCCTCCTCTCCTCTCCTCTCCTCTCCTCTCCTCTCCCTCCCCTCCCTCCCCTCCCCTCTCCACCCCCCTCTCCTCCTCCACCCACCCCCTCTCCACCCTACAGGCTGTAACCAAAAGCAAGAAGGCTCAGGTAAGGATTTCCCGTTCTCGAACTCGAGAGCGTTTGAGGGGAGGAGGGGGAGGTGGGTGGGGAGGGGGGTTTGGGCAGGAACTCAGCGCTAGCGAGCCATCACGATGGCGCAGCGGTAGAGTCCCCTCCTCCTCGGCTCCAGAGACCGGGTTCCATCCCGACCGCGGGGCTGCTGCCTGTGCGGAGTTTGCAGGTTCTCTCTCTCTCCCGTGACCTGCGTGGGTTTTCTCCGGGCGCTCCAAAGACGTGCGTGTGTGGGGTTGGAGGTTAATTGGCTTCTGGTATAAATTGTGTGTGTGTGTGTGTGTGTGTGTGTGTGTGTGTTTGTGTGTGTGTGTCTAGTGTGTATGTGTGGGTGTGTAGGATAGTGTTAGTGTGTCCCTGTGTGTAGGCCCTGTTAGTGTGTGTGGTCCTATGTGTTGTGTGTGCTCGCGTGTGTGGTGTATCTTGTGTGTGTGTGTGTATGTGTGTCCTATATGTGGTGCGTGTGTGTGTTGGGATAGTGTTAGTGTGCGGGATCCCGCTGGTCGGCACGGACTCAGTGGGGCCGAAGGGCCTGTTTCCGTGCTGTATCTCTAAAGTCTCTAGTCTCAGAAAGAAAGGACACACACACACACAACACAAAATGCTGGAGTAACTCAGCGGGTCAGGCAGCATCTGTGTGGAGAACATGGATAGGTGACGTTTCACAGAGTGCTGGAGTAACTCAGCGGGTCAGGCAGCATCTGGGTGGAGAACATGGATAGGTGACGTATCACAGAGTGCTGGAGTAACTCAGCTCTCTGGTCAGGCAGCTCTGTGGAGAACATGGATAGGTGACGTTTCACAGAGTGCTGGAGTAACTGTGGAGAGAGGGGATCTTATAGAAACTTACAAAATTCTTAAGGGGTTGGACAGGCTAGATGCAGGAAGATTGTTCCCGATGTTGGGGGAGATCCAGGGACAAGGGGGTCACAGCTTAAGGATAAGGGAAATCCTTTAAAACCGAGATGAGAAGAACTTTTTTCACACAGAGAGTGGTGAATCTCTGGAACTCTCTGCCACAGAGGGTAGTTGAGGCCAGTTCATTGGCTATCTTTAAGAGGGAGTTAGATGTGGCCCTTGTGGCTAAGGGGATCAGGGGGTATGGAGAGAAGGCAGGTACGGGATACTGAGTTGGATTGATCAGCCATGATCATATTGAATGGCGGTGCAGGCTCTAAGGGCCGAATGGCCTACTCCTGCACCTAATTTCTATGTTTCTATGCAACTCAGCGGGTCAGGCAACATCTGTGTGGAGAACATGGATAGGTGACGTTTCACAGAGTGCTGGAGTAACTCAGCGGGTCAGGCAGCATTTCTGTGGGGAACATGGATAGATGACGTTTCACAGAGTGCTGGAGTAACTCAGCGGGGCAGGCAGCATCTGTGGAGAACATGGATAGGTGACGTTTCACAGAGTGCTGGAGTAACTCAGCGGTTCAGGCAGCATCTGTGGAGAACGTGGACAGGTGGAGTTTCAAGTCCAGACCCTTCTTCAGACCGATTATCCCTGATTACTGCGGGGAGGTTACCGTTTTTGGGAAACAGTTTTTTCCCCTCGTAGACTGTTTTTTTGAGCACGGCAGCTTTTTTTCCTGCGTCTCGGTTTCTCAACTAAATTTTTAAGGAACTGCAGGTGCTGGCTGATGCACGAAAGGACACAAAGTGCTGGAGTAACTCAGCGGGTCAGGCAGGCAGCATCTCTGCGCCGACCAGCCAGCGATCGATCGCCCGATCACACACTAGTCTAGTTGAACATCAAAAAAACGAAGGAGCTGATCATGGACTTTAGGAGGGCACATCATCCGAGGACGTACACACTCCATTGAGTATAAATGGGGATCCTGTGGATAGGGTGAACTGTTTTAAATATCTGGGAGTCCACATCTCCGAGGATATGACATGGGCATCACACGCCTCAGCACTCGTGAGTAAGGCAAGGCAGCGCCTTTACCACCTCAGGCAATCGAGGAAATTCAGAGTGTCTCCGAGGATCCTCCAGTGCTTCTACGCAGCGGTGGTGGAAAGCATCTTGTCCGGGAACATTACCATCTGGTTCGGGAATTGCTCTGCCAAGGACAAGAAGGCTCTGCAGAGAGTAGTCGAACAAACGCACTATGGGAACTTCACTCGCCCCCCTGCAGGAACTATACAACAGGAGGTGCAACTCCAGAGCAATGGGGGACCCCTTCCACCCCTGCAACGGACTGTTCCAGTTGCTACGGTCAGGCAAACAAACGCCTCCGTTGCCATGCGGTGGGGGCGGAGAGGTTGAGAAGGAGTTCCTTCCCAGAGGCAATTCGGACTGTAAACGCCTATCTCACCAGGGACTAACTCTACAGGACGTTTTTTCCATCCATTATTTATTATGTAAAAGAATATGTGTGTTATGATTGTGTTTATAGGTAGTTTGGTTGTTTTGTTGTTTGTCTTTTGTTCCGCGAGCATTCCCACTTTCATTTCACTGCACATCTCTTATCTGTATGTGACAAATAAACTTGACTTGACTTCCCTTCACAGCGCGGAAACAGGAGGCAGAAGTCGGCCATTTTGAAACAGGCCCCAAACTCTCAGCTGGTCCCCTCCAGGCCCCGTTTGTGTCCCCTCTCCCTGGACACTCTCTCTCTCTCTCCTTCTTCTCTCCTCTCTCTCTCTCTCTCTCTGCCTCTCTCTCTCTCCTTCTCTCCTCTGCCTCTCCTCTCTCTGCCTCTCTCTCTCTCTCCTCTCCTCTCTCTCTTCTCCACTTCTCTGTCTCCCTCCCCTCTCTCTCCTCTCTCCCTCTCTCTCCTCTCCTCTCCCCTCTTTCTTCCTTCTCTTCCCTCTCTCTCCTCTTCTCTCCTCCCCTCTCTCTCCTGCCTCTCTCTCTCTCCTCTCTCCCTCTGCTCTCTCTCTTCTCCTCTCTCTCCCGCTCTCTCTCTCCCCTCTCTCTCCTCTCTCTCTCTCCCCTACTCTCTCTCGCCTCTCCTCTCTTTTCCCTGACACCCTCCCTCTCTATCTCCCTCTCTCTCGCCTCTCCTCTCCCTCTTCCCCTCTCTCCTCTCTCTGTGCCCTCTCTCCTCTTTCTCTCTCTGTGCCTCTCCCCCCCCTTCCCTCTCTTTCTTCCCGT
>NW_026575803.1:235000-259895 GCF_028641065.1 Leucoraja erinaceus | reverse complement strand
CCTTCGTTTTAGCTATGGAGGACAGCTGGGGACAGCCACATTCGGCCCAACGAACTCCATTCTTTTTTCTTATCGACCATCATCGCCCGGTCTTCACACTTTGTTCTATAAGTTTTCCACAAAATTCCAGACCAACTAGGGGCACATATTTGCGATGGCGGCAATGAACTTGCAACCCACACGTCCAACGATATGGAAATAGAAAAGGAGAAAAAAAAGGTGCAGGAGTAGCCATTCGGCCCATTCGAGCCACTAATACTCAGCCTACTCTCTTGAATAGTATCCAAGAGAACCGCACTCTCCACCGCCATCATGAGAGCAGAGAATTCCACAGTAATCACAACTCCTCTGTCAGAGAAAAAAGTGTTTCCTAGTCTCCTGCTTCAAAGGCGCACTTAACCATTATTACTTGAACCAAATTGCAGGTTTAGTTGTAAGGTACGTGAACTTCTAGCTAAATTTGCCCCCCCAATGGGTAAGGTAGCCAAAATGGAATAACATGGAACAGTGTACAGGGTGATGTTGGTCAGCGTGATCGAGTGAGCAGGCAAAGGGAGATGTGTCTGCTATAACTAAAGTAAAATCTGAAAAAATAACATAACATTTGATGGTGGGGGTAGTCTTTTGTGCAGGGATCGAAGGGGGGAGGGGGGGGCCGGGGGCGGGGTGAGGGTGGGAAGGTAATTAATAGGCAATCGGTGCATATAAAACTTTTCAAACACAGGGCTGGTGGTGCTATGGAAACGGAACATGCCCAAGCCCTGCCAAGAGGAGGGTAAGGTGAGTGACAGGGGACTATCGACCACAGTTCAAGAAGCCATTTAGGGACAGGTACACGCCGATTCAGGACCAGCAGTTTAGTGGGATATAGGGCCAAACGCCCAGGCAAAGGATAGAACAAAGATTTAGTTCGTAGCTGTAGTGCTAGTTTAGTGAAGCTTTAGTTTAGTTTAGTTTAGTTTGTTAGAGTTTCAGCGCGGATACGACCCAACGCCGGCCCACAGGCCCTCCCCCAGCCCCCCCCGCCCCCAGCCCCCCCCTTAGGGGCCACCGGTTCAAGGCATCAGAACAGGCGATACACCACCCCATGAACACTATCTACCAACACACTAGGGAACAAATTTTTTACCATTTTACTTCGTGGGTACGTGTCCACCCCTGCAGTGACTACATAGAAACATAGAAACATAGGAAATTAGGTTGCACAGGAGTAGGATGAGCCATTCAGCGCCATTGCGAGCCATGCACCGCCCATTTCATAATGATATGGCGGCAGTCATCCAAACCTCGAGTATTCCCGTACATGCCCCTTCTCGACCATACCCTCTGCCATCCCTTTGAAAACATACCCACAAGGGCACACATTCTAACTACCTCTTAAAATATAGCACCAATGAACCATGCTGGCCCTCAACTACGCCTTCTGGGGCAGAGAGTTCCAGAGATTCACACTCTCCTGTGAAAAAAAAAAGTGTTCTTCTGCATCTCGGTTTAAAAAGGATTTACCCTTAACCTTAGCTTGCACCCTCTCTGTCCTGGGGACTCCACCAACACCGGTGAACACAATCTTTCCTGCATCTAGACCATGCTCTCAACCCCTCAGAATTTTGTAAGTCTTCTCTAAGGAAAACTACGTGGAAGAACCCCGACCAGGAAGCATGTGCAATGTCATATCAATACACGCAATTTGCAACGAGTCACAGCAGGCCGGGGGCACGTTCCCCTTAGCGGGGCAGAAGTAAAAAAAAAGACGAGAACAGGCAGGGTAGAGGAGATATCTGCGATTCTTGCCACTTAGTTATAACAGGGATGCCGAGAGCATGCGTACAGATTGCAAGCGAAACAAGCAAGCGACTCCTGGCAAGAACAGCCGAGTGAGCGGCCAGGTGCCGAGGTGAGCATTGCAATTAGGGGCAACCCCCGGCCTGGTTGGAGCGGTGGAACCTTCAGAGACAGAAGAGAGCCCCCCATAGCTTCCCCAGAGCGAAGCCCCCAGCGCGCGGACTGCTGACCGAGAGACATTGGAGCTGCCCGTTGCGAGCGGCCTGTTGCCCGAGTAAATACTCCCCCCCCCAACGTGGCAGGCCTCGCGGAGATGACGAGACTAGTCACAGGGGACGCAGGCTAGTAATGTCCTGACAGCCAATACTATTGTGGATCGCACTGGTAGCCACATTGTTTCTCCCTCATCAGCAGAGGGCAGTACGCGGGCCGTCCATTCTGCGGGCTGAACCCTGTAGAGGGGTGTGCTTAGGACATTAACCCCTAGTATGCAGCTAAGGGGCCCTGCTGACCCCCAAGAAAAACTATTGGATATGGATGTCCCAGGGGCATTCAAACGACCAAACCAAACTGGCCAAAAACCTGCGAACCCTAAAATAGACTGCCTAAGTATCCTCACTGACAGTCATCTTACTCTACATCTGTCCTAGTTTAGTCATACAGTTAGCTGTGATTTTCCCACCGCTGCTTTGAAGCATGACACGCATTGCCGTATCTTGGCGGGCAGATTCTTCACGTATTCCCTCAAGTTTACTGTCCTCATAAAATATAACGATCAAACTTCAAATGCGCTCAAGTTCTCTGTTTTACTCTTCACTATTTTACCATAGCCAATTAACCAAACAAAAAAACCTGTTTCGTCATTGGATAGAGTAGGACAGGGAACGCCATCTTGAGCTCAAGTGTGGGAACATGGTGCGGCAATAGGGCCCTGCTTATGCCTAGTTGACATGACTCTATATTCGATGAGAGATACTATGCGGATCCAGCTAAGACGATTCACCATCGAAGCGCCCATATAAAACTCTACACTGGGATAATATCCCGAAACACAATAACACATAGTTGGGCTATGTGGACTCTGCAGCGGTTAGAGTTGTTGTGCCTGCCTTGACACCACAGAGACCACAGCTGTCGTATCTGCTGACTCAGAGGTGCTGACCTGCAGCATAGGGCAGTTTGTAACGTTTCTGCCCCGCTAACACGCGATGGGTTTTCTCGCGCCATCTCCAGTCCAAGTTCCTCCCACACTCTCAATAGACAGTCCAGATTTGTCTAGTAGGTTAAATTGGCCGTTCCGCTAATCGAATGTAGAATTGCTCGCGAGTGTGAGTGTAGCGGTTGTGCTGTCGTGGCGGGGGTTCGCTGGTCTGACGTGGAACTTCGGCCGTTGCTGATACGACAGCGGCCTGTTTCCCACGCTGTATCTCTAGGAAAGTAAACTAAGCACGGAGTATTTAAATGGGCCAAAGCTAAATGTTCTCTGTCCAAAGCATTTTAGTTTATTGACCATTCTAATTTTCAATTCAAATTCTAGACTTGTAACACAGAGGTCAGTCCGTATTAACAGTTGTGGCAGGGTGTTTGCAGTTTGCGGAAGCAGAGAACTGCTAGCTGGAGAGGCACAAGACACAGAACCACTTCAATTTGTCACTGTCATGGAGAAAAAAAACTTGTGTTTCTAGTTCAACTTAGTTTCTGTTTGAGAGCTTTGAATAGTGTAGAAAAAAAACAGGGCCTTTAGCACCAGCACAAATCTGCCACTGGCCCGTTGATCCTCCGTCGGGCGCACTAAACTATATTCCTCCACAAAACCCAATGCGAACACATTTCTACATTTAATACAATTATCAATGAATATACGTTTATAAAACAATGAATTTGGTTTATTGGACCAATGTATTTACACCTGGAAGGAATGTGCCTTGCGTGCTCCGCCACGCACAAGCAAGCTGCCAACATATCATTACAGCTGACACAGTTAGAGAATTACCATAACAAACCATTAAATACAAATTAAACCTACAAAAAGACGTTTTAAGTAGAAGGACACACAAAGCTGGCAGAGAAGCAGTAAGCAATAAAGGAGGGACGCCATTTTTAGAACGAGATCAGATTGGAAACCACATTTATGTCTCAGAAGCAGAGTGCGTGAATTCCTAATGGAATCTAACTAGCCTCTAGTGGAGTGGCCATCGGTGGCAGGCAGCGTTACTTTTTTTTTTTATTTTTTTTTTTTTTTTGATGGCATGCTTTCAAGAAAGAGCTACCGATAGGGCTCTTAAAAAATGGGCAACAGTTCACGGGCGTATCACTGGACGAGGAAGGACAGGAGGAACAGTTACGGATACTGATTGCGGAGCATGATCAAGCTATCAAGTAGTAAGTCGCATTTTATTGTCATCGACATTGCAGTGAAATGCATGAAATGTTGTTGCCCTTGCACAGTACTAGCCTTACATCTCTTTCCTTTTAGTAAAAATGACAAAAACACAATAAACAACAAAAATGTACACATCCACACACAGTGAGGCGTTCAATAAGCGCACATCCTCACTGAGGCGTGGAAGGCAAAAGATACTTAAGTCTTTGTATCATCTCCTTCTTATTCGACACTCTGCCGTGAAGCAGCCGCCATTTTTGACCGCCCTGAATCCAGTCCGCCACGCTCGTCGCTCCACTGCGGCCGCAGGTCGGCGCTCGAGGGCGCTAGCAGCCCGGAACGTACCGACCGAAAGCTCCAATTCTGGGCACCCCTCTCTCCTCTTCTCCATAACCAGGATCGACGCCCCTACAGCCCGCCGTCCGAGGCCAGAGTCTGCGCTCGACCGTGCCCAGCTCTGAGGCCGCCAGCTCTTCTTTATTCTTTTTTCCTTGTTTTTTTTTCTTTTTTTTTTTTTTTTTTTTTCCCCCTTTCCCTTTCTCTTTTTTTTTTTATTCCCCTTTTCCTTTTTTTTTTTTTCTCGCTGCCCCGCTCGAGGCAAGGTTCGCCGCTGCCGCTGCCCAGCTCCGAGGCCGCCAGCTCCGCCATTAGGCCTCGGCGCAGGCCGAGACGGGGGATACGACAAAAGAAGTCGCATCCCCCGAAGGAAGAGACCAAAAACGTGTTCCTCCCCCCACATACACAACATAATAAACCAAAAATCAACTAAACAGGCCAAAACAACAACACACAAAAGGAAAAAAAAAACAGACAGACTGCAGGCGAGCCGCAGCTGCTAAGGAGGCGCCACCATCTTTGATCACACCATGATCACATTGAATGGTGATGCTGGCTCGAAGGGCCGAATGGCCTACTCCTGCACCTATTATCTATTCTCTGTTGTCTATTGTCTATAACTCAACGGGTCAGACAGCATCTCTGGAGAAAAGGAATAGATGACATTTTGGGTCGAGACCCTTCTTCAGACCTGTACGTCTTCGGATTGAGGGAGGAAACCGGAGATTTCGGAGAAAATCCACACGTGAGGAGAACGTACGAACTCTGTGCAAACAGCGCCCATAGTCACAATTGAACCTGAGTCTCTGACACTGTGAGGCAGCAACTCTACCGCTGCACCACCATGAGGCAGTCGAGCCAGGTCCCATTGCAAAATTTAAGAATAGAAGATATGTAGACAGGAACAAAATGAAATACACCCACCATCCTTTGTGTAAAAAAGATTACCCCTCAGGTTTCTATTAAATCATTCCCCCTTCACCTTATACCTATGTCCTCTGGTTTCCGATTCCCCTACTTTGGGCAAGAGTCTCTCTGCATTTATCTGAACTATTCCGCTCATGAATTTGAACACCTCTAACTGATCCCTCGTGCTCCTACTCTCCAAGGACTAAAGTCTTAACTCCCTGTATTCTGTTATCTGATCACAAAATGATGCCTGGATGGTTGAAGCCTAGTCCTGACCTGGGTTCGATCTTGACTCCTGGCTGCTGTCTGTTTGAGGGGCGAAAGGGAGAACACGTATATACATATATGTATATGTGTATGTGTGTGTGTGTGTGTGTGTGTGTGTGTGTGTGTGTGTGTGTGTGTGTGTGTGTGTGTGTGTGTGTGTGTGTGTGTGTGTGTGTGTGTGTGTGTGTGTGTGTGTGTGTGTGTGTGTGAGTGTGTGTGTGTGTGTGTGTGTGTGTGTGTGTGTGTGTGTTTATCTAGTCCTAAACCTGGTAGATTGGACGAGTAAATAAGGAACTTCATTAGTTTAAGTATAAAAGGGAAGGTGTTCCAACTTTATTGAGTCCATGTATACCTCACGCTGCCTCGGCAAGGCCAGCAGCATAATCAAGGACCAGTTGCTCAACATTAATACCACAAAAGCAATTGGACCAGATCAGATACAGAATCAAGCCCTCACGATCGCAGCCGAAGAACTGGCTCCAGTTTTGCAGTTGATTTTTCAACAATTGCTTGACTCAGGTGATGTTCCGCTGGATTGGAGGAAAGCTAACATCACTCCTCTCTTTAAGAAGGGTTCAACCACCAACCCAGCGAATTATCATCCTGTTTCACTAAGAAGTACTTGCTGCAAATTGCTGGAGCATATCATTGATAGTAACCTGATGCGTCACGTGAGCAAACATAATATTCTGGCCGACAACCAACGTGCATTTAGGAGGCATAGATCATGCGGGTCTCAGCCTATCCTGACGACAAATGACCTGGCCAAGCACCTTGATAGTAACGTCATCACAGATTTAGTTGTGCTGGACTTTTCTAAAGCATTTGATGTCATCCCACACCAGAGACTGCTTCGGAAGCTTGACTTCTATGGTATTCGTTCCACCACGAAACGATGGATTTCCAGTTTCCTGACAAAATGTCTTCAGCGTGTGTGTGTGAATGGAAAGAGCTCCAATTGACACCCAGTGTTGAGTGGTACACCCCAGGGCACAGTACTTGGCCCACACCTATTTTTCCTTTACATAAATGACATCCATGAAAAAGTCGAAAGTACAACCTGACTATTCGCCGATGATTGTTTGCTGTACCGTCCAATTAAGTCAGCTGATGATGAAGATGCTCTCCAAAAGGATCTCGATACTATGTTTGAGTGGTCACAATAATGGACCAACCCTTCCAAATGTGAAACCATGCGTGTCACCAGAAAGAGGAATCCAGGCAAAACATCTTACAATATACTTGGTGTCACCATTGAAGAATCCAAACAATCCAAGTATCTTGGCATCAAATTGCAGAATGATATGCGTTGGAATGGTCAGACTCATCGTGCAACGGTGAAAGCAACAGGTGTCCTAAACTTTCTGAGGCACAACTTTCATCATTGTTCAGCTTCTGCCAAGGAGAAGCTATACTTCACCCTCGTTAGACCTCATTTGGACTACGCAGTTGCAGCATGGGACCCATACACAAATAAAAACATTTCTTCCATCGAACATGTCCAAAGACAGGCAGCTCGATTTGTTACTAACACCTATGAGAGAGAAGCGAGTGTCACCAAACTTCTGAATTCTCTGGTCGGGGTGGAAGGAACCCTCTCCAAGACAGACAGACGTGAAGCTCACCGTTTGACCTGTTTTTACAAAATGTTAAATGGTCAGCTCGACATAGACGACAAGACCTACACCAAACCCAAACCAATTAGGAGCAGACGAGGGCATTCGATCCAATTTGTGATCCCAGTTACAAAGACAGACGTGTACAGCAATTCGTTCTTCCCCCGCACAATTAAAGCATGGAATAATCTCCACCCAACTATAGTTACCCAACCAGACACAACTAAATTTAAAGCAGCTCTTTCTTCCCAATAACCCTTTCTGGCTTAAGCCCTCCCTTCACCACCTCCAGTTTAAATTCCATTTGGAATATTTTGGAGGACCAAGAGACCAAGAACCAAGGTCACACCCCGGCCACTCCCTCTTCTCCCCTCTCCCATCAGGCAAGAGGTACAGAAGTGGGAAAACGCACACCTCCAGATTCAGGACAAGTTTCCTCCCAGCTGTTATCAGGCAACTGAATCATACTACCACAACCAGAGAGCAGTGCTGAACTACTATCTACCTCATAGGTGACCCTCGGACTGGCCTCCTCCATGGCCAGATTAAGGCCCAGCGCAACTTGGAGGGACAACACCTCATATTTTGCTTGGGTAGTTAACACCCCAACGGTATGAACATTGACTTCTCTAATTTCAGGTAGTCCTTGCTTTCTCCCTCCCTCCCTCCCCTCCCCTCCCCAGCTCTCCCACATACCTACTGACTCCGCCTCTTCCTTTCATTTCCCGCCCCCCCAACATTAGTCTGAAGAAGGGTCTCGACCCTTTATGTCAACACAATAGAGAGAGTACAGAGGAGATTTACTAGAATGTTGCCTGGGTTTCAGCAACTAAGTTCCAGAGAAAGGTTGAACAAGTTAGGGCTTTATTCTTTGGAGCGCAGAAGGTTAGGGGGGACTTGATAGAGGTCTTTAAAATGATGAGAGGGATAGACAGAGTTGACGTGGATAAGCTTTTCCCACTGAGATTAGGGAAGATTCAAACAAGGGGACATGACTTGAGAATTAAGGGACAGAAGTTTAGGGGTAACATGAGGGGGAACTTCTTTACTCAGAGAGTGGTAGCGGTGTGGAATGAGCTTCCAGTGGAAGTGGTGGAGGCAGGTTCGTTTTTATAATTTAAAAATAAATTGGATAGTTATATGGACGGGAAAGGAATGGGGGGTTATGGTCTGAACACAGGTGTATGGGACTAGGGGAGAATATGTGTTCGGCACGGACTAGAAGGGTCGAGATGGCCTGTTTCCGTGCTGTAATTGTTATATGGTTATATGGTTATTATATGGACCCAAAACGTCGCCTTCTCCATTCCTGCATGGATGCTGCCTCACCCGCTGAGTTTCTTTGTCTACTTTCGATTTTTCCAGCATCTGCTGTTCCTTCTTAAACACTTGGACTATCCTTGATCAGACTTTACTGGCTTTGCCTTGCAGTAAACGTTATTCCCTTATCATGTATCTGTAAATGGATCGGTTGAAATCATGTATTGTCTGTCTGCTGAGTGGTTAGGATACAACACAAAGCTTTACACTGCACATGGGTACACGTGACAATAAACTAATCTGAACAACAAAAGAGTGTGTGACCACCTGCCCTTGACATTCGGAGGCAAATTAGATAAAACTGGGGCAAAAACGAATCTGAGGAACGTTAACCAAATCACTGCAAATGTACATCTGGCTCATTACTGTCCCTCAGGGAGGTAAACGATTATCAGTTTGACCCTCAAATTGTTTAAAACTCTGGGGTGAAATATTCAACTCAAAATAAATTAGTGCAAGATGCTTGAAGGACAGCTTAGAACTCGCGAGGGGACAGCAGCTTGATAAACCTTGCCACTGAAGACAAACGGTTTGCATCGAAAGCAGGCTGTAGGACGGGGTGGTGAGGGGGGAACTGCAGATGCTGGCTAAACACTGAAGATAGACACCAAATGCTGGAGTAAATGTGAGGTTATCCATTTTGGTGGCAAAAACTGGAAAGCAGACTATTATCTAAATGGTGGCCGATTGGGAAAGGGGGAGATGCAGCGAGACCTGGGTGTCATGGTACACCAGTCATTGAAAGTAGGCATGCAGGTGCAGCAGGCAGTAAAGAAAGCGAATGGTGTGTTGGCTTTCATAGCAAAAGGATTTGAGTATAGCAGGGAGGTTCTACTGCAGTTGTACAGGGTCTTGGTGAGACCACACCTGGAGTATTGTGTACAGTTTTGGTCTCCAAATCTGAGGAAGGACATTATTGCCATAGAGGGAGTGCAGAGAAGGTTCACCAGACTGATTCCTGGGATGTCAGGACTGTCTTATGAAGAAAGACTGGATAGACTGGGTTTATACTCTCTAGAATTTAGGAGATTGAGAGGGGATCTTATAGAAACTTACAAAATTCTTAAGGGGTTGGACAGGCTAGATGCAGGAAGATTGCTCCCGATGTTGGGGAAGTCCAGGACAAGGGGTCACAGTTTAAGGATAAGGGGGAAATCCTTTAAAACCGAGATGAGAAGAACTTTTTTCACACAGAGAGTGGTTAATCTCTGGAACTCTCTGCCACAGAGGGTAGTTGAAGCCAGTTCATTGGCTATATTTAAGAGGGAGTTAGATGTGGCCCTTGTGGCTAAGGGGATCAGAGGGTATGGAGAGAAGGCAGGTACGGAATACTGAGTTGGATGATCAGCCATGATCATATTGAATGGCGGTGCAGGCTCGAAGGGCCGAATGGCCTACTCCTGCACCTATTTTCTATGTTTATATGTTTCTATGTAACTCAGCGGGACGGGCAGCATCCCTGGATAGAAGGAATGGGTGACATTTCGGGTCGGGGTCCTTCTTCAGACTGATAGTCGGGGAGAGGGAGTCCAGAGATCATAAGGTCATAAGTGATAGGAGTAAAATTAGGCCATTCGGCCCATCAAGTCTACTCTGCCATTCAATCATGGTTCATCTATCTCTCCCTCCTAACCCTATTCTCGTGCCTTTTCCCCGTAACCTCTGACACCTGTAGTAATCAAGAATCTATCTATCGCTGCCTTATCTACTGACTTAGCCTCCACAGCCTTCTGTGGCAAAGAATATTTTCAAAATCATCAGCCTCTGACGAAAGAAATTTCTCCTCATTCTCCTCAAATAACTTCCTTTGATACTGAGGCTGTGACCTCTAGTCTTAGACTCTCCCACTAGTGGAAACATCCTCTCCATATCCACTGTATCCAGGCCTTTCACTGTGTTTAAGGCAGAACTGCAGATGCTGGGAACATAGAAACATTGAAAATAGGTGCAGCAGTAGGCCATTCGGCCCTTCGAGCCTGCACCGCCATTCAATATGATCATAGCTGATCATCCAACTCAGTATCCTGTACCTGCCTTCTCTCCATACCCCCTGATCCCTTTAGCCACAAGGGCCACATGATCGAAGGTAGACAAAAATGCTGGAGAACCTCAGCGGGTGAGGCAGCATCTATGGAGTGAAGGAAATAGGTAACGTTTCGGGTTGAAACCCGAAGGGTTTCAACCCGAAACGTTGCCTATTTCCTTCGCTTCATAGATGCTGCCTCAACCGCTGAGTTTTCTCAAGCCTTTCACTGTTCCGTTTGATTCAATGAGGTCCCCACCATCGTTCTTGTAAACCTCCTGTGGACCCTCTCCAGAGCCTAGCACATCCTTCCTCAGATATAGAAGGGTGAGGTGTGAAAACAACAGATCAAAGTAGATGGTGATAAGGAAATGTAGAAGTTAGCTGAGGGGGAAGGTGGCAACGCAGTGTACAATCAGTAATATTTAATCAAGGGAGGCACGCAGTCTCGACCAGAAAGGTCACCCGTTCCTTCTCTCCAGAGATGCCGCCTGGTCTCGCTGAGTTACTCCAGCATTTTGTGTCTATCTTCGGTGTGAGAAACCGGATCCTATTTGTTTGCAAGGCATTGCTAAACCAAAATAAAAGATAAAACTGTGGCCAAGTTATTTTCTAGTAATGTTTTTCAAGTATGTTCGGTGGTGTAAACAGCATTGTATTATATTTTTGCATTTTAAAGTATGCGGTGATTTTTTTTGTTTTGTTTTGTTTTGACATTCATGGACTGAACAGCTTGAGTTATATTATAGAGAGATTAGATAGACTGGTGCAGTTTTCTCTCGAGTGTAGCAGGTGGAGGGGTGACCTTTACAGAGGTTTATAATAACATCAGGGGCATAGATAAGGTGAGCACTCTTTGTGTTCAGAGTTGGACACAGGGGACGGACGGCATGGTTGCCCCTTAAAGTAGAGTTACGGTAGAGTTGCTGCCTGACAGCAAAGGTGAGGTCACCCCTCACTAGAGTCGCCAACTTGTTCACTCCCAAATAAGGGACGAAAGGTCAAAATAAGGGTCAAATTCCCGACGGCAATTCGTTGACCGACTGGGCCGTGTCTGGGTGAGTGATGAGTTGGCCCCGTGTGCTGGACTCCCCTCTTCTGCCCTCACGACTTTTTACAGGGGTGCCATTGAGAGCATTCTTACCAGCAGTCTCTCAGTCTGGTATGGCAGTTGCTCTGCTGCTGACCAGAAGGCGCTACAGAGAGTGGTGAGGACAGCGGAGAAGATCACCAGATCACCACAACCAGCAATCCAGGACCTATACCCATCTCGCTGTCACAAGAGAGCAACCAATATCATCAAAGACACCACCCACCCAGCACACAAACTGTTCACCCTCCTACCTTCCGGTAAGCGCTACCGCAGCAGGCGGAGCAAAACCACCAGATTCAAAAACAGCTTTTTTCCTCAGGCCATCAGACTACTCAACACACTTAAGAAAATTCTATGAACAGTACCCAAACAAAGACAACAAACTGTGAAAATGACTTTGGCTCAATGTCTCCAGTACGGAATTTGCACTTTTTCTATATTGCACCTTTCATTGTTGCACCCTGTTTAAAATACCTCAAAGTATTTGCTACATTTCGGCACACTGTGAATATTTTAATATTTTAAATAATGTAATGTCTATTGTCTATTTTTATTGGTATGTTGTCTGTCTGTGTTTTTAATATTACTTGCACATTTGGAGTATGGGGAAACGTAATTTCAATCCTCTGTGTAACTACTGTTGCATAATTGAATTGACAATAAAGTTTACTTTGAACTTTGAACACAAAACCCAGCCGGCGGGCCAGCTGAGGAGTTTTGGCCCGGGCCGCGCGATGTCGCGCGCAAAGTCCGGCGCCCCGTCCAACTCGTGAACCGATGATCGTCCGTGAGAAGGAGGGGTGGCGGTGGTGTCGGCGGTAAGCGAAGGTCCGAAGGTCGGACAGCTGGCCGGGCTGCCGACCGACCGACGGGGCCACGGGCGAGGCGCTGCTGCTGCTGCTGCTGCTGCACTCCATGGGCTGCACTACGTCGGGACGGGTGAGGCGGGGGCCGGACGCGACCCTCCGACCCGACAGTCCCCTCGACCCGAGTAGTAGCGGTCAAATACGGGACAAGGGCGGTCCCGTACGGGACAAAACATATGATGCTGGTCAGGCCGCATTTGGAATATTGTGAGCAATTTTGGTCCCCGTATCGGAGGAAGGATATGCCGGCTCTGGAGAGGGTCCAGAGGAGGTTTCCAAGAACGATCCCTGGAATGAATTGGTTAGTAAATGATGAACATATGTCGACACTGGGCCTGGACTCGCTGGAGTTTAGAAGAATGAGGGGGGCTGGGGGAGATGGACCGCATTGAAACTTACTGAATAGTGAAAGGCCTGGATAGAGTGGATGTGGAGAGGATGTTTCCACTAGTGGGAGAGTCCAGCACTAGAGGTCACAGCCTCAGTATTAAAAGATGTTCCTTTAAGCAGGAGAAGAGGAGGAATTTCTTTAGTCAGAGGGTGGTGAATCTGTGGAAGATGCGGTGCTGGCTGGTTCGAAGGGCCGAATGGCCTACTCCTGCACCTTTTGTCTATTGTCTATTGATTGAATGGCGGAGTAGACTTGGTGGGCAGAATGACCTAATTCTGCTCCTATGACATGACCCTATGATGATAATTCAGCGTTAGACAACACACCTTCAGTGATTGTGCAGCAGTCTTAATCCTCTTTTGTGCCTGACAGAAGGCAGCTGACATCGATTCTGATCTCAAACCTCTGGGCCTGGTGACCTAAACGGGCACTGTGTGAAGATAAAAATAGGAAGAAGACAAATAACAAGACTTTAAGAATAAAAGGAGATTTTTGAACATTATTTTTTGAAAAAGATGAAAAGACAGAATGGGCAGCTATTTCATCATTCTAACTCTCACTTGAAAGCACCTTGAGAATCGGCACAATCACCTTCTGAGGCAGAGAATTCCACAGACTCACAACTCTCTGGGTGAGAAAGTGTTCCCCCATCTCCGTTTTAAAGAGCCTGCCCCTTATTCTTCAACTGTGGCCCCTGGTTCTGGACTCCCCAACATCAGGAACATGTTTCCTGCCTCTAGCGTGTCCAATCCCTTAATAATCTTATATGTTTCAATAAGAACACCTCTCATCCTTGTAGATCCAGTGTACACAAGCCCAGCCGCTCCATTCTCTCAGCATAAGACAGTCCCGCCATCCCGGGAATTAACCTTGTGAATCTACACTGCACTCCCTCAATAGCAAGAATGTCCTTCCTCAAATTTGGAGACCAAAACTGCACACAATACTCCAGGTGTGGTCTCACTAGGGCTCTGTACAACTGCAGAAGAACCTCTTTGCTCCTATACTCAACTTCTCTTGTTGAGGCCAACATGTCATTTGCTCTCTTCACTGCCTGCTTGTACCAGCATGGTTACTTTCAGTGACTGATGTACAAGGAATCCGAGGTGTAACTTTTTCACACATAGGGTGGTGGGTGTATGGAACAAGCTGCCAGAGGAGGGCCGAAGGGCCTGATTCTGTGCTCTATCTATCTATCTATCTATCTATCTATCTATCTATCTATCTATCTATCTATCTATCTATCTATCTATCTATCTATCTATCTATCTAATCATTCCTCTCCCTCTCATGTTACACTGCAATGTCAAATTGGAATGATTCGGGAGGGGGAGCAAATAAATAACATCATCAGGAGCAAATAACCTTTGAGAAATCAGCATTTAAATGAAAATTCTTCTGCTGCAAGGAGCAGACAAGCAGGGACAGCAAAAGGCAATTTATTTGCTTTTGATTTGCCTCATTGAAAGTGTGAATGTGTTTCCTTCTGATTGTTTGGTTTTCTCCGAGATGTCTGCTTGGCATGTTTTATTGCGGGGGAACGTTTTCACCTTGGGACCAGCATAAACAAAGCACCCCACGGTGACAGAGAGCCTAAAATGCTACTCCTTGCCGCCTCCCCTCAACGTGACCCTGCCGTGCTGTAGAAACGAGGAACTGCAGATGCTGGTTGATACGGAAGAAAGACACAAAGTGCTGGAGGAACTCTGCGAGCCATGCAGCATCTCTGGGGAGAAAAAGGAACGCGTGCCGTTTAGAGTCGGGAGTTTGAAACTGAAACACCGGCCATCTTTTTTCTCCAGAGCGGTACGGTGGCGCAGCGGTAAAATTGTTGCCTTAAAGCACTTGCAGCACCAGGGGACCCGGGTTCGATCCTGACTACGGGCCCTTGTCTGTACGGAGATCGTATGTGCTTCCCGTGACCTGCGTGGGTTTTCTCCAAGATCTTTGGTTTTCCTCCCACACTCCAAAGACGTACAGGTTTGTCAGTTAATTGGGGTTGCTATGAATCTAAATTGTCCCTAGTGCCCGAAGGGCCTGGGGCATCCACGCTGTAACTCTGAACTAAACTAAACACTAGGTTCAAGAATATCTTCTTCCCAACAGCCGTCAGACTGTTGATCACTGCACAATAACTGTGAGCCTCTTGAATGGACAGTAGGAACAATTTACAATAACACCAAATCAATTAACCAACAAAACTGCACGTCTTTGGAATGTGGGAGGAAACCGATGATTTCAGAAGAAGGGTCTCGACCCGAAACGCCACCTGTTCCTTCGCTCCATAGATGCCGCCTCACCTGCTGAGTTTCTCCAGCATTTTTATCCACCGAAGATCTCGGAGAAATCCTCGCGGGTCACAGGGAGAACGTACAAACGCCGTACAGGCAGCACCCGTAGTCGGGATCGAACCCGGGTCTACTGGCTCTGTAAGGCAGCAACTCTACCGCTACCTGCGCCACCTTGCCACCATTTCTATGAAATATTTCCCCATTCACCTTAAACCTATGCCCTCTGGCCCTCGATTCATCTAGCCTGGGCAAGGGACTCTGTGCATCTACCCGGTCTTCTTAAGGCTAGATGCAGGAAGATTGTTCCCGATGTTGGGGAAGTCCAGAACAAGGGGTCACAGTTTGAGGATAAGGGGGAAATCTTTTAGGACCGAGATGAGGAAAACATTTTTCACACAGAGAGTGGTGAATCTGTGGAATTCTCTGCCACAGAGGGTAGTTGAGGCCCGTTCATTGGCTATATTTAAGAGGGAGTTAGATGTGGCCCTTGTGGCTAAAGGGATCAGGGGGTATGGAGAGAAGGCAGGTACAGGACACTGAGTTGGATGATCAGCCATGATCATATTGAATGGCGGTGCAGGCTCGAAGGGCCGAATGGCCTACTCCTGCACCTATTGTCTATGTTTCTACCCGAGCTGCTCTGCCGCTGCACCATCCTGCTGCCCTCTGACCTTTAAATAGGGTGAGCAAATTACCGGAGTGAATTGGAAGTGTTTTCTGTAGAATAAACTCTTGAGATAACACTCCGTCTTTCCCTTCATTTGTTGTCTGAAGCAGTGTTGACGTTAAATACTCTGGTCGCGGTTTAACAAGGGTTTCAACTTGACAGCAAACATACCAAATAACCTGGCCCTGAATCTGGACCACACTTATCCTGTCATCGATCAACATCTAACATGGATTCACTGGTCACTGCTCTAATTGCCATCAGCATCAATAGTGGCAATCTGCGATGAGCGTTTGTTGGCACTGGACCTCTACTCGGATGTTCCTAAGTGATAGGAGCAGAATTAGGCCATTCGGCCCATCTCGTCTACTCCGCCATTCAATCATGGCACATCTGCGCCTTCCTCCCTCGTGATGGGACGAATGGCCTAATTCTACTCCCATCATTTATGACCTGATGGGAACCTTGTGGTCTGATGTTAAGCCAACACCAGACACGGTGGCGCAGCGGTAGAGTCGCTGCCTTACAGCGAATACAGCGCCGGAGACCCGGGTTCGATCCTGACTACGGGTGATGTCGGTACGGAGTTTGCATGTTCTCCCCATGACCTGCGTGGGTTTTCTCCGAGTTCTTCGGTCTCCTCCCACACTCCAAAGACGTACAGGTTTGCAGGTTAATTGGCTTGGTGTAAGTTCAAATTGTCCCGAGTGTGCGGGAATCGCTGGTCGGTGTAGACCCGGTGGGCCGAAGGGCCTGTTTCCGCACTGTGTCTCAAACAAAAAAACTATAAAATGAATCCGAGGGGTAACGTTTTCATGCAAAGGGCGGTGGGTGTATGGAATGAGCTGCCAGAGGAGGTAGTTGAGGCTGGGACGATCCCGACATTTAAGAAACAGTTAGACAGGTACATGGATAGGACAGGTTGGGAGGGATATGGGCCAAATGCAGGCAGGTGGGACTAGTGTAGATGGGACATGTTGATATGATATGATATGCCATTTATTGTCACTATACATGTACAGTGAAACTGAAAGCTGCTCGTACTCAGTGCATACATACAATTTAGCACAAAAACAGAAAAAACAAAAAAACAGAAGGGAGATGGGGGGGGGGGGGGGGGGGGGGGAATAGGTGCACAATTCTGCGGCGCTACATACATATATACATATATACAGATGGAAGTCCGTGTTGGGCGGTGTAGTCAGTGCATGTGTGAATTTGAATTTATAGTAGTTATAATTCTCGGAAAGCAACTATTCCTGAGTCTGTTTGTCCTGGATTTGATGCACCTATAGCGCCTTCCAGAGGGCAGCAGGTCGAACAGTCCAAACGCAGGATGGGAGCTGTCTTTGATGATCTTCTTTGCCCTGCTAAGGCAGCGGGAGGTGTAGATGTCCATCAGGGAGGGGAGAGGGCAACCAATGATCTTCTGCGCTGTCCTGGTTACCCTCTGAAGCCTCTCCCTGTCTGCCATGGTGCAGCTGCCATACCATGCTGTAATGCAGTATGTCAGCAGGCTCTCGTTGTTGGCCAGTTTGGGCAAGTTGGGCCGAAGGGCCTGTTTCCACACTGTATCACTCAACGACTCTATGACAGAGAGAGCAGATTAAGGTGGACTCTCCATCCTCCCTTGCGTCTGGACTAGGTTGCAGACTGTTTATCCCCTGGGCAATAGAGAAGATACATAACAACGCCACTATTCCACTACTGGAGTTAGTGCTTGCGTTAGTAGTTGACTTTTTCCCACTGCAGATATTCTATTTATGAAATATGCAAATCACCACGAAATCACAAGCACTTCTTTAAATTGGACCTTCAACACAACGAGCTGTCAATAGACATTAAGATCAGGAATTGTCTTTCCCTCTGCTAACTATATTAGTAACTTGCCTCATTCAATGGATCCAGAATGACAGACGATGCAAAACGTACCTCGACCGCGCATATTTTAGTTTGAGAGAGATAGCGCGGAAACAGGCCCTTCGACCCACCGAGTCCGTGCCGACTAACAATCCCTGCACACTAACACTACCCAACACATGACAATAGACAATAGACAATAGGAGCAAGAGTAGGCCATTCGGCCCTTCGAGACAGCACCGCCATTCAATGTGATCATGGCTGATCATCCCCAATCTGTACCCCGTTCCTGCCTTCTCCCCATATCCCCTGACTCCACTATTTTTAAGAGCCCTATCTAGCTCTCTCTTGAAAGCATCCAGAGAACCTGCCTCCACCACCCTCTGAGGCAGAGAATTCCACACTCACCACTCTCTGTGAGAAAAAAATGTTTCCTCGTCTCCGTTCTAAATGGCTTACTCCTTATTCTTAAACTGTGGCCCCTGGTTCTGGACTCCCCCAACATCGGGAACATGTTTCCTGCCTCTAGCGTGTCCAAACCCTTAACAATCTTATATGTTTCAATGAGATGCCCTCTCATCCTTCTAAACTCCAGAGTGTACAAGCGCAGCTGCTCCATTCTCTCCGCATATGACAGTCCCGCCATCCCGGGAATTCACCTTGTAAACCCACGCTGTACTGCCTCAATAGCAAGAATGTCCTTCCTCAAATTAGGGGACCAAAACTGCACACAATACTCCAGGTGTGGTCTCACTAGGGCTCTGTACAACTGCAGAAGGACCTCTTTGCTCCTATATTCAATTCCTCTTGTTATAAAGGCCAACTTGCCATACGCTTTCTTCACTGCCTGCGGTACCTGCATGCTTACTTTCATAGACTGATGAACAATGACCCCCAGATCCCATTGTACTTCCCTTTTTCCCAACAATGCCATTTACATAGTGATCTGCCTTCCTGTTTTTGCTACCAAAGTTGATAACCTCACATTTATCCGCATTAAACTTCATCTGCCATGCATCTGCCCACTCCCCCAAACCTGTCCAAGTCACCCTGCATTCTCATAGCATCCTCCTCAGAGTGCACAATGCCACCCAGCTTTGCATCATCTATACTAGGGACAATTTACATTTATACCAAGCTAATTAACCTACAGATCTGTACGCCTTAGGGGCGTACTAGGGGCGCTGCACTGGCAGCAGCCTCTACCTACAGCCTGTCTGTTATTTCTGTCTTTTTTATTATTTTTAGTTAGTCTAAAGTTTTGTGTTGGGGGAAACTTTTACTTTTCTATGTGGGGGAGGGGGGGCAGGGTAAGGGGGGAACCCTCTTCCTGGCGGGGACGCGACTATTTCGCCGAGTCGCGTCCTCGCCCCCCACCTCACGGCCTACCAGCTGGATCGGAGCGGCCTTTCCTGCCGGGGACCGGGAACCGGACCAGGGCTGCTACAGCGGCGGCGCAGCGCTGGAGTCACCGCGGAGCGGGCGATGCCTACCTGGGTCGCCGTTGGAGCTCCGGAGCGTTGGGCCGTTGCCCCAACATCATGGAGCTCTGGTGCGGAGAGGCGCTGAACAACATCGTGGAGTCCTGGGGCCCCTTGCAGAGGGTCTACAGCGGCAGTCTCCACCCGGCGCGGCCTGCGGACTTTGGAAGCCGCCGACTCCAGTAGGAGGGGGCCGACTCTGTGTCCACGCCGCTGAGGACGTCCCGCAGCCCCAACGTCGGACTTACAACACCCGGCGTGCGGTCCTGAACATCGGGCCGCCCGTAGCGGCAACTGCGGAGGGCTTGGGGAGGCCCTGACCACGGGGAACAGTGGAGGAAGAGACTGACTTTGGTGCCTTCCCACACAGTGGGACACTTTGATTCTGCTGTGTGGGGATGTTTTATGTCAAACCCTATAGTGTGTTGTGTCCTGTTGATTTTTATTGTATGGCTGTATGGGAATTTCATTTCACTGTGCCATCAGGCACACATGACAATTAAATCTATCTTGAATCTTGAATCTTTGGAGCATGCCGGGAGGAAAGCGGAGATCCCGGAGAAAACCCACGCAGGTCACGGGGAGATTGTGCAAACTCCATACAGACAGCACCGGTGGTCAGGATCGAAACCGGCTCTCTGGCGCTGTGAGGTAGCAACTCCACCGTGCCGCAGAGATGGCAAGGACTGTAGCATTGGCTTAAGAAAAAGCAGTCTAAGTTAGTCACGCCTGGGCAAGCTGGAAAAGGTACAGAGAAGATTTACAAGGATGTTGCCAGGACTAGAGGGTCTGAGCTACAGGGAGATGCTGAGCAAGCTGGGATACTATTCCATGGAGCGCAGGAGGATGAGGGGTGATCTGATAGAGGTGTATAAAATCGTAAGAGGAATAGATCGGGTATAGTCTCTTTCCCAGAGTAGGGGAATCGGGAATCGGGAACCAGAGGACATACAGTAGGTTCAAGGTGAAGGGGAAAGATTTAATTGGAATCTTAGGGGTAACTTTTTCACACAAAGGGTGGTGGGTGTATGGAACGATCGGCCAGGGGAGGTAGTTGAGGCAGGGGCTATCCCAACTTTTAAGAAACAGTTGGACAGGTGCATGGATTGGACAGGTTTGGAGGTATATGGTCCAAACGCGGGCAGGTGAGACTAGTGTAGCTGGGACATGTTGGCCGGTGTGGGCAAGTTGAGTGGAAGCATGTTTCCATGCTGGATCACTTTATGAAGCCTCATTGAGCTAGTTAGACAGCGTAGAAATAGGCAGAAATAATGTTTTTCACTATGGTGTCAAATGCAGGAGATCGGTCCTAAACTAAGATCTTCCTCATTGGTGACCCTTGGTCTATCCTTGACCGGACTTTGCTGGCTTCACCTTGCACAATATTTTATTCCCTTATCATGTATTCATACACAGTAAATGGCTCGATCGTAATCATGTGTTGTCTTTCCGCTGACTGAGTACCACGCAACAAAAGCTATTCATGGTCGCACAGCGGTAGAGTTGCTGCATTGCAGCGATTGCAGCGCCAGAGACCCGGGTTCGATTCCAACTGCGGATGCTGTCCTTATGTAGAAACATAGAAACATAGAAATTAGGTGCAGGAGTAGAGGCCATTCGGCCCTTCGAGCCTGCACCGCCATTCAATGTGATCATGGCTGATCATCCAACTCAGTATCCCGTACCTGCCTTCTCTCCATACCCCCTGATCCCCTTAGCCACAAGGGCCACATCTAACTCCCTCTTAAATATAGCCAATGAACTGACCTCAACTACCCTCTGTGGCAGAGAGTTCCAGAGATTCACCACTCTCTGTGTGAAAAAAGTTCTCCTCATCTCGGTTTCAAAGGATTTCCCCCTTATCCTTAAGCTGTGACCCCTTGTCCTGGACTTCCCCAACATCGGGAACAATCTTCCTGCATCTAGCCTGTCCAACCCCTTAGGAATTTTGTAAGTTTCTATAAGATCCCCTCTCAACCTCCTAAATTCTAGAGAGTATAAACCAAGTCTATCCAGTCTTTCTTCATATGACAGTCCTGACATCCCAGGAATCAGTAGTTTGCACGTTCTCCCCGTGACCGCGTGCGTTTTCTCCGAGATCTTCGGTTTCCTCCCACACTCCGAAAACATTCAGGTTTGTAGGTTAATTGGCTTGGTAAATGTAACACCTTGTCCCTAGTGGGTGCAGGACAGTGTTAGTGTGTGGGGGTCGCTGGTCGGCGCGGACCCGTTGGGCTGAAGGGCCTGTTTCTGTGTTGCATCTCTAAACTAAACTAAACCCTTGATACCCGTTCTAATCAATAATTTCTGCCTTAAAGTATAAGGACGGGTGTGACAAGCAAGGCAAGAATTGCATTGTCCTATCGGGGACACATGACAATAAACTGTCTTGATCTCTTGGTCTCTCTACATCTCCTGCGGGTGCACGGGGAAAGTACATGGGGAGGGGGTTGCTTTGTGTGGGATGGGCTGAGTGAAGCAAGGAGTTGTGGAGGGGACAGTCTCTGCGGAAGGCAGTGAGGGGGGGTGGGGATGGGAAGATGGGATTTTATTGTGAAGAGATTCAGGAACAGTTTCTTCCCAGGTATTACCAGGGTCCTGAACCATGCCCTCACCGGCTCCTGACCTCCCATCCATCTCATTGGAGATCTTTGAAACCTCTTTACTGGACTTCAATGTTATTTCTTTGTACCCGTTTAAAATAGGGCACCCTTGATCCTTAATCTGTGGACGGCTTGGTTTTGTTTATGCCTTGTCTATTCCGCACAGCACAGCACAGCGTGGCAAACACAAGCTTCTCACTGCTCCTTCATACATGATAACATTAAATCAAACTAAACTAAACTAAAATATGGCCTATATCACAGGGTGAACACGCAAACTCCACATACAGAAGGGAGACACGGTGGCGCAGCGCTAGAGTCGCTGCCTTACAGCACCAGAGACCCAGGTTCGATCCTGACCACGGGCGCTATCTCTGCGGATAGTGTACGTTCCCCACGTGACCGGCGTGGGTTTTCTCCGGGTGCTCAGGTTTCATCCCACACTCCGAAGCCGCACTGGTTTGTAGGTTAATTGGCTTCTGCAAATTGTAAATTGTAGGTAGACAAAAATGCTGGAGAAACTCAGCGGGTGCAGCAGCATCTATGGAGAGCAGGAAATAGGCGACGTTTCGGGCCGAAACCCTTCTTCATACTCAATTGTAAGTTGTCCCTAGTGTGTGTAGGACAGTGCAAGTGGACGGGGTGATCGCTGGTCAGCTCGGACTTGGTGGGCCAAAGGTGCTGTTTCCATGCTGTATCTCTAAAGTACATCGGGGGGTTATGGGGAGAAGGCAGGAGATGGCAGGGGTTGAGAGGGAAAGACGGATCAGCCATGATTGAATGGGGGAGTAAACCTGATGGGCCGAATGGCCTCAATCTGCTCCAGGAACTTAAGAACATAAAGATTAAAGTAAAGACAGCACCTGAGGTTACAATGGAACTCGGGTCTGTGGCTCTGTGAAGCTGTTGCTCCACCATGCCTCCCCGCATTGTTAAGGACACGTTCATTGTTTTTGAACAGAAATCGACGGGTAGCTCTCCAGTTGCAGAAGAAGGTGAGGAAGACTCATAAATCAGCCTCTAAATATAGCCAGGTGGCACGGATCCAAGCATGGATCCCACATTTCAGCACAGCTAGCTGCTCTGGGGCGAGGACAGTAGGAGGGGCAATGCGTTCAATTTTAAGCACACAATGAAGACAAACGAGAACTCGCTCGGGAGCTAACAGAATGGCCTGGAGATTTAAGTACGAAATGAACGGGTGACAGGGCCAGATGTGGCGTGTGATCAATACAGGAAACCGTGGGGGGGGGGGTGGGTTTGCCCAAAATAGCCAGGCGATTTGAGAGAACCGCAGCATTCACATCATCTGTCATGGCCAGTGGCAATTCATACATCAAGCACGGACATTCCCCGCTGAGAATAAGCTCAGAGTCCACTGCAATAATGCACAAAGATCCCCAAAACAGAGCGCACATGAAAGATTCAGCACTGAGTTTGAGTCTAGTTTATTGTCACGAGTACCGAGGTACAGTCTTTTAGTTTAGTATATCGTCACATGTTTTTGTTTTGTTACGTGTATCAAGGTATAGTTTGAGTCTAGTTTATTGTCACGTGTATCGAGGTATGGTGAAAAGCCTTTGTTGCGTGCTAACCAGTCAGCGCAAAGGCAATACATGATTACAATCGAGCCGTCCACAGTGTACAGATACACAATAAAACCAATTACACGTGAATTACATTCAGTGCAAAATAACGTCCAGTAAAGTCCAATCAAAGATAGTCCGAGGGTCTCCAATGAGGTAGATGGTAGCTCAGGACCGCTCTCTCTAGTCGCTGAAGGGATGGTTCAGGCACCTGATGAATGGAGTCAATGGAAGGGAGGTTGGATTGTGTGATGGTCTAGGCTCCGTCTATAATTCTTGTGGTCTTGGACAAAGCTTTTCCCAAACCATGCTTTGATCATGGCTGATCATCCAGAATCAGTACTCCGTTCCTGCTTCCTCCCCATATCCGTGGGCGTAAATCCTGCGGGGGGGGGGGGGGGGAAGGGGACCCCGTCCCATATTTTGAGAGGTGGGAGACAATCCCCCCCCCATGTTTTTGTAATCCGGACTTTATCAGACGCTTTCTAAGGGTTGAATCGACCCGTTCCCGGAGCCTTTCAGCGCCCGGCGCAGCTTAAAATCAAACTGCTGTATCGAGGCGATCGAGGCTCCCGATGTTGAAGTCCCCGCTGGGCGATGAAAGGCCCCGTGAACGGGCCGATTCAAGCTCCACGATTCGGGCGGATGAAGCTGCTGTTGCTGGAGTTCACAGTCCGTCACCAACTAGGTCAACCTCCCGATGTTACCGTCCACAGGGCCCACGGCCGAAGCCTCACGTGTGTGCGCCATGCGCCCTCGTGCACGTATGTGTGTGTGCGCATGCGCGCGCGTGCACGTATGTGTGTGTGCGCATGCGTGGGCACCAATAAGTTGATTACCGTGCCTGCCCATTTCATTTGATTCCGTTAGCCCTAAGAGCTAAATCTAACTCTCTCTTGAGAAAACATCCAGTGAATTAGCCTCCACTGCCTGGCAGAGAATTCCACAGATTCACAACTCTCTGGGTGAAAAAGTTTTTCCTCATCTCAGTCTTAAATTGCCTACCCCTTATTCTTGAACTGTGACCCCTGGTTCTGGACTCCCCCAACATCAGGTCTTGGCTGGGTCCATAATTCTCTGCAGTTTCTTGTGGTCTTGGATGGAGCTGTTCCCAAACCATGCTTTGACGCATTCCAATAAAAGACTTTCTACAGCGCATCTGTAGACACACGTTGGTGAGAGTTGTTGAGGACATGCCGAACCTCCTAAGCCTTCCAAGGCAGGAGAGGCGTGGGTGTGTTTTATTGGGCATCGCTTTGATATGGGTTGGGACAGGGGACGTTTAGTTTAAGACACAAAAAGCTGGAGTTAAGAGCCTGTCCCACTTACGCGTCCTTGGCTCGCAAGTTACGCGACCTCGTGGTCGCTTGAGGCATACAGGCCCCGTATGGCCGCGCGGGGGCCGGTCTCACTTAGCAGCG